>NW_026735753.1:0-102221 GCF_949786415.1 Peromyscus eremicus | reverse complement strand
CGCCTAAGCCTCAGTGTCTTTGTCTATGAAAGGAAGGACAATAGTCTACTGAACTGTGCAAATGTCAGAGTTAAGAACCCTTGCAGAGGACCCAAGTTCAGTTCCCAGCACTTATTAAAGTGTGGCTCACAGCTGCCTCTAACTCCAGCTTCGTGAAATGTTGACTCAGCTACTGAAATGTTTGCCTTGCAAGCATGAGTTCAATACCCAAACTCACATTAAGAAAAGAAAAGGGGCTGGGCAGTGGTGGTGCAGGCCTTTAAGAGGCAGAAGCAAGCAGATCTCTGAGTATGCGGCCAGCTCTGGGCTCAGGGTTGGTGAGAATGGGGAGCACCATTATAGTTAAGTTGACATCATTTTTCTCTGCATGGCCCTGCAGACCATTTTGACAGAGCAGAAGCCCATGGAGAAAGTGAAGACCTCTGAGCTTGAGCCCTACTCTATCTGAACTCAGAATCTATGTCCCTAAGTGTTAGGGAGACCGCTGAGCAGAAGACTGCCAGTTCACAATCATATATTCCTCACCATTGTTGGTATTTGCCCTTTTTCTGCCACATGAGCTGCTTGCTTTTCCCTGCTTCTAAGACGGCCTTCAAGGGTTCTCCTTCCATGATCCACATGTTTGTCTCAGAGTTGCCATACACAGGTAGACATGAGTAAATTGTAGCACATGGGGAATAGACATGATGCCCCTGAACCATAACATGAGTAAACAAATTTTTATTAATATTAAAGTCTAAATAACAACCCACATTGAGAACACCATAAAAAGGAGTTAAACAGCTCTTTTTTTGTGGCACCTCCTAGGCGGTTGGCTGTGTCAAGATGAAGCTGAATGTCTCCTTCCCTGCCACCAGCTGTCAGAAACTCATTGAAGTGGATGATGAACACAAGCTTCGTATGTTCTGTGAGAAGCCCATGGCCACAGAAGTAGCTGCTGATGCTCTGGGTGAAGAGTGGAAGGGGTATGTGGTCCGAATCATTGGCAGGAATGAAAAAGTTTTCCCATGAAGCAAGGCATTTTGACCCATGGCAGCGTGCACCTGCTGTTGAGTAAGGGCCATTCTTGTTATAGACCAAGGAGAACGGAGAGAGGAAGCACAAGTCTGTTTGAGGATGCATCATGGAAGCCAATTTCAGTGTTCCTAATTTGGTTATTGGAAGAAGAAAAAAAAAAAAAAAAAAAAGGAGAGGAGGATATTCCTGGATGGACAGATACTACTGTGCCTCGTCACTTGGGACCTTAAAGAGCTAGCAGAATCTGAAAGCTTTTTAATCTCTTTAAGGAAGATGATGTCCGCCAAAAATACATGGTCAGAAAGCCATTAAACCAAGAAAAAGCCCAGGACCAAAGCACTCAAGATTCAGCATCCTGTCACTCCTCATGTCCTGCAACACAAAGGCTGTCATATTGCTGCTCTAAAGAAACAACAGACAAAGGAAAACAAGGAGAAGGCTGCAGAATGTGATGAACTTTTGGCAAGAGAATGAAGGACGCCCAAGTAAAGCGCCAGGACCAGATCGCCAAGAGACGTAGGCTGTCCTCTCAGAGCTTTTACTTGTGAGTCTGAGTCCAGTCAGAAATAAGTCTTTAAGGGTAACAAAGAAATGATCATGCCCTAAAAAATTTAAACAAAATTCAAGGAGATACTAAAAATGAAAACAACAATAAAAAAAAATTAGACAAAATTTAAAGAGATATTGACAGTGAAAAGAATAATAAAAAGAATTAAACAAAATGAAAGGCAATATTAACAATGAACACAACAATAAAAAGAATTAAGCATAATTAAAGGCAATATTAACATTGAAAAAAGTACTAAAGAAAATTAAAGGAAATATTAACAATGAAACCATTAATAAAAAAGAAATAAACAAAATTAAAGGTGATATTAACATGAAAACAATGAGAGAACTAGGCATACTTAATGTTTATTAATACATGTTAATATTGAAAAAACAAGGAAAAATAATGAAATATAATTAAAGGCAATATTAATATTAACTTTGAAAACAACAATAAAAAGTTTTAAACACAACGAAAGGAGATACTTTCTCTAAAGACGGGAAGGACAGCTGGTCCTGGGTGGAACTCGGCAGGTAATAAACAATCTCAATCTATGTCAACATCAGGCAGAGGGAAAAAGGGCTCTGGTGCACCCAGTTGCACAACAGAAACTAGAAAGAGCCGCCCAGCATCTGGAACATCTGCAGCCACTTCTAGAGGTGGCTGTGCATCAGTGGGCAGAGGCTGGTCTGAAGTTTGAAGTGGTACTGGTCCAGCTTCTGGCACGGTTGGTTCCCCAAGGGCCAGGTCTGTGTCATCTTGGGTTTTCAGAAATTCCCGGGGCTCTGCCACAGAAGTTGGTCCCACATGTAGAGTCTCCACCATCCCTAATGCATCCTGCATGGGTGCCTCTGTATTAACTTCCCTGAGGAGTCCATCATCTAAGGCAGAAAGAGATGAACCATTAGTGGAAGTGCCCTAGAAGTTTCCATGATGGGGTGAGCTTCCCAGAGATGGCCTTGCTGGTTACACAAGGTCTGTTCATGTCAGAAAATCCCCAGTCCCCTCTCCCCACAACAGGACATCTCACCCGACAGGTGTCCAGCTCTGGTTCCAGGCGGGATATCTGGACAATTCCCTGGTATAACCCATCATCGAAATTACCTCAGCCTTCCTAGGAACCTACCCCAGGCCTCCTCACCCATTTTACAGTCCTGCTCCTCCAGCGCCTCCCCTTGGAGAGTGAAGTCTTTTGCAGGCTCATCGGGCCATAGATATTTCACGAGCCTCTTGGCCACGGCAAGGTTTGGAGACCTGAAGTCCTGGGGTTGTTTTGACATCCATATCGACAGGAAGGATAACAAGGCACTGCAGGGAGGACCAGGTTGGAGGGAAGTAGAGTCAGAAGCCTGGCCTCACTTCACCAGCACAGCAGTGTCCCTTAGATGAGGAAAAGGCTGCCCAGCCCATGTGCTGCTGGGCATGGTGGTCAGGAGTGTAGAGCTGTATGGACAGGGCTCGAGACACTTTCTGTCCCTTGGAGGAGGGACTGGGCAGACTGGGCTGGGCTGTAGTGGGGATGGTTTCCCCTAGGGCCCTTTAGCTTCCGTCAATCCCTGTGCTCCTCAGGACCAAGGAGATCAATGGAGATTTATTTCTGTTTTTCTCCACCTGCACGTGAAGTCTCTGGTACCATCCCTCTAGTGGGAATCCCAAGAGCAGGGTGACTGGTAACAGCTCAGTCCTCAACCCTAGCCACCCCAGACATCCCACTGTGTAGAGGGGCTCTTACCTCCCTCGTCACCCAAGCCAACTCACTTCCTTTTTTCCTGATCCTCCATACAGTCTGGCTGCAAAGGTCCATACCTGTGGCATTTCATGAGGGTGTCACCACTAAGGCCATGTGTCCCCAACCCACCAAGGGATCTAGAAGGAGCTACATGAATCAGGTAGAGAAATAGAAGCCAGGAAGGGGATGAGGGTCCTCAGGGCTCCTTGCAATGTTCTGACTTCCATGGTTAGGGTCTGGGAAAGAGCCTCTGGTCACAGCTCTCAAGGATTGTCACACAATGGGTAACCTAAGCTTCTCCTTCTTGGTTTTTGTTGTTGTTGTTGTTGTTGTTGTTGTTGTTACAGGATTTCTTGGGTGGCCCCAGGGACCCTTATCTGCTTCTGTTAGTCCCATCAAACCTAGATAGTGTCTAGAAGCTTTTATACAAATGGGAAAAAGGCTCTGTTCAAAGGATAAGAAAGGATAGTGTTTGACACTTCTTGGGAAAAGTGAATGACAATCTAGTGTTGTCTCCCCTACCCCTATCTCTGGCCATGTCATCTTGAAGGTCCAGGCCCAGGACCAATGATACAATAATACTTGTTCTGTGAGAGCATACAGTCCCAGAGAAGGGTAGAGACATTCTAAAACCAAACAGGAGGCTTGAGAGCCTGACTTGTGTGTAGCCACTCACGTGTCCATAATTAAGTCCAGCATCTCCCAGGTGGTCACAAACCTATGGTAGATAGTCAATATTATACCTATAAATAGGTAATTCCCATCCTTATAGGCTTTTGGTATATGATTGATAACGTCTTGCATATAGGTTGGGCTCCGTGGATCAAATATGGGGCCGTCTTCCTGAATCCTGTCATCCTGAGGAAAGACCAAGGAAGGAAGGAGGGTTTAAATGTGAAATCTCAGAGACAATAACAACCCATTACCACACACTGAAGTGAAAAGCGAGCATAAAAGACGTTTCTCAGTGTTCTCACAGGAACACAGACCCATTCAGGAACTGCAGTGGATCAGGGGGACCAAAAAGTCTCCTGGCTGCAGGCTGGCCTGTGTTACCTCATTTTTCCTACAGGAAAATAGACAGAGGTGTGCACAAATACTTCGCAGCACACGTCGGAACCGGCCAGGAAGCTTTGGTTTTTGGCGGCGTGAGCAACCAAAACACGTGAAGCAAGAGAACATCCTTGCTCTTCTAGTGCCTCCAGAGAAGTGAGTGAGTTGAGGCTGCTGTTGATGGCTGGTTACCTGGTAACCAGGAGCCTGAGTTTCATCTGTAATAATACTAAGGAAGTGAGGTCACTTTCTGGGGCCCTCCAGTCAGCACTTCCTCCACATAGGCTTTCTCTAGGGCTGACCAGGGCTGCCATCTTCTCTCCTGCCTTTCCATGTGTACAATGGGACACAGTGGTGTCCATATGCCCATGCCACACACTGACCTGGGAAGCCTGGCTCCAGCCAGACCCTCAACTTCAAGAAGGCAGAAGAGGGGGCTGGAGAGATGGCTCAGAGGTTAAGAGCACTGACTGCTCTTCCAGAGGTCCTGAGTTCAACTCCTAGCAACCACATGGTGGCTCACAACCACCTGTAATGAGATCTGGTGCCCTCTTCTGGTCATACATGTATACAAAATAAATAAATAAATCTTTAAAAAAAAAAAAAAAAAAAAAAAAGAAGGCAGAAGAGGTTTCCCAACCATTACCTCTATACCACATGCATTCCAGGAAAAAAGTAATTTTCTCTTAGGGTCTTCCCACTGTTCAAAACCTCCTCCCTGTAGATCATTCTGGTGTTGATTTCCTAGTGTGTCATCTTTTGTATATGATCACAGATTCCCTATACCTGAGAAACCCCATACCACTGTCACCAGAGGTGAAGGAACAAAAAGGCACTGTGCCCATGTCCTCATACCCACACAAGGGCACACAGAGGACCCACTTACAAAGTGCCTAGGTACATGTCAGTATAGAAAAGGCCATGCTTAGATGGCCTTAGGGATATTTAGGTTGAGGTTAGTGTTAGGGTAACAGACAGTAGCAAACTGTATGCGTTCATGTTTAATCGTGCTTTTCAATTATAGGTAGTTATGACTCATCATGTAGGTGCTGGGAGTGGAATCCAGGTCCTCCAGGAGGGCAGGCAGTGCTCTGAACTGCTGAGCCATCTCTCAGCCTCTCTCCTAACTTTTTGATTGTTTGCTTTTTTTTTTTGGTTTTTTCGAGACAGGGTTTCTCTGTGTAGCTTTGTGCCTTTCCTGGAACTCACTTGGTAGCCCAGGCTGGCCTCGAACTCACAGAGATCCGCCTGGCTCTGCCTCCCGAGTACTGGGATTACAGGCGTGCGCCGGCACCACCGCCCGGCATTATACTGAATGATTGTTTGCTTTTGAGACAGGGCTTCTCTGCTGTCCAGCATGGCCTCAACTCAGAGATCTGCCTGTCTCTACCTCCTGAGTTTTGGCCTTAAAAGCTACCATGTCTAGATTCCTTTCTCCTAAATTTTCACAACTTACTTCAATTACCTGAAATTTGAATCCTTCCTGATTCTATTTGGAAATCAAATGTCAGCAGCAGTAAATTTGCTGCCTTCATTTTAAATGCCCTTTTTTTTGTCCTGTCCCAGTTAAGTTGTTTGTGTGAAAAATGTGCAGTTGGGTTCCAGAGGGTGCTGGGGATCAGTTCCCCTGTGGTTTTTCCTGTTTGGAAAACAGTGTCCGGCTTGCCTCTGGATACAGAGTAACCATTCCTTGACCCCTGCTGTTAGAGGTGCATATAAGCCCATGTTGGTATGAATAAAGAGAGCTGCTTCCCTGACGAACTGAAACTGGGTGTCTAGAGTGCTGTTTAACCTCAGTGTCCTTCATCAGATTTCGTGCTCGAGCTGCACGTGTCGTGGCAAGTGGAGGTCCCACTGAGATCTGGAAAGGGGTAAGCGAACGAAGCTCACCCTAAAAGGAGGGGTAGAGGTCTGGAACAGCGACTGGAAGAGGCCAAATGGAAAGAAATGAAAGGTCAAGAATCCTATTTTCCCCATTTGCTAAACCACTTCTTAGGAAGGATCCACTGAGTCAAGTACACCTCACCTCTGCTCATGGTAAGCAAGCACTTGGAAACTAAGAGGGGTGACCCGCCATTTGGGGTTACACAGATAGTCCAGCCAGAGAGTTAAAAATGTCTGCACTGGGGGTGGGAAGTGGGTAGATGACCAGGACCCAGCAATAAGAACATTTCTCAAGGGTGCAGGAATTTCCCCCTGATTCCTCAATGGCTCTATTTATAAATGCCCACAGCCCAGGTCAGTGTGGGTCTCAGGAGAGGAGGCTGCAGTTGGCCCCGAAGGCTGGAGGGAGAGATGTTCCGCCTATTTATTTCTAAGCTGCTGTCGAGACGTTAAAACACCAAGACAAACTTCTCTTTCATAATAACTTTCTTAGGCTCGGTGCCAGGAAGCTTTCACTGCACTGCTTTATGCCACCAACAATGTCCCTGCTGTCCCCTCTCTTCCCACCAGATGAGACCAGCCTCCACCCACAGCCAGATGTTAGTGATGTGTGCCAAGACCTGGAGTAGCTGGGTACTCAGGGAGCAGGCATCACCCAAGGGTAAGCAGTAGAAAGAAGCATACAGCCTAGAATGGTGATTCTCAACCCATGGGTCACGACCCCTTCAAGGTACACCATCCCTTTCACAGGAGTTGCCTAAGACTATAAAAAAAACACAGATATTTACATTCCAGTTCATAGTAGTAGAAAACAAGATTACAGTTATGAAGTGGCAACAAAAATAATTGTATAGTTGCGGGGGGGGGCATTGTAAGGAACTGTATTAAAGGGTCACAGCATTAGGAATGTTGAGAACTACTGGCCTAGAACCTCTATACACACACACACACACACACACACACACACACACACACACACACACTAGAAGGAGGGATCTTTCCTCTCTCCGTCCCTTTCTTTTTCACACCAGGTCTTAGGAAGAGTGAGAGATACATGGAGGAAGAGGTGTTCAGGGCCAGTCAGCAAAAGCTAAGTGGCAGAACATGCAGAACTAGATACAACTTAACAAGCCTAGCCCTAGAAAACATTCTGGCTAGGCCTGGTCCTATCATCACACAGAAATCTGGAAATTATTAGATTAAACAAAATAGCCCAAATTCACAAAGACAAACATGATGTGTTCTCTCCAATATTTGGATCTTTGTATGTGTGTATTTATGTGGATGCTAGTGTTGGTATAGTTCATGAAACTAGAAAGGAAACCACAAGAGTGGAAAAAGAAGTTTTGAGAAGAGAAGAGTGAGGTGAAATAACGCACGTGACCTGAAAGGGCAAAGGGAACCACTGGGCATGGGAGGGGTCAAGGAGTGGAGAGACAGAGTGGAGAGGGAGAAGGATCGACGGAAGCAAATTATGTGATAAAATGTCATAATGAACCATATTGCTTTATATGCTTATATCAAAAAATTAAGAAGCTAGGGAAATGCCTCCGTTGGTAAAGTGCTTGCCATGCAAGTTTGAGGACCTGAGTTCAGATCCCCCACCCCTCCACAAAAAGCTAAGCATGGCAGTGAACACCTATAGTCCCAGCACCAAGGAGGAAAACACAGGAGGATTCCTGGGGTTCACTCACCAGTCAGACTAGCCACGAAGTGGGGTCAGTGAGAGAGACCTTGTCTCAAAAAATAAGATGGAAAGAGACTGTTATCAACCTCTGACCCACAAATACGCACGCACGCACGCACGCACACGCACACACACACACACACACACACGCGCACACATACACACTAAGTAAGCAGGGCTGAGGCTGAGGAGATGGCTCAGAGGTTAAGAGTGTTTATTGTGTGAGCATGAGGACTTGAGTCTGAATCCCCAGCACCCACAGGAAAAACTAAGAGTGGTTATGCATTTTTGTCGCCTCAACACTGTCTGTAGCTTCAACACCCACTGGGTGGGTGGAGAGAAAAAGATCTGGGCCTGCTGACCTGGCTTCTCCTTTCTTTCTACCCACACCCCACCCCTACCCCTTTTTAAAATACAGCATCCAGTGTAACCCAAACTGGCCTCAAACTCACTATGTATCAAAGGATGACCTTGAATTACTGATCCTTCCCCCTCCACCTCCCAAGTTCTGGGATTACAGCCATGCAATGCCACACCTGGTTTGTGTGGTTCTGGGGGTGGAAGGCAGGATTTCATGTATGCTGCACAGGCATTCGAGCATATAAAAGTTACGGTCCCCCGCTCACAAAATTACGTTTAATGACCTTTCTATGTGATTTTTAAATTTATATATTTTATATATTTATATATTTTATAAATTTATATATACTCGAGACTCATGTGAGCTAAAACTCTACCTACAGAAAATATTCAGTCACTGAGACCATCAGAGTTGTCTCTGTTTATAGAACGTCTGCCTTGGGCTGGGGAGATGGCTTAGGCGGCAAAATGCTTGCCGTGCATGCAAGAGGACCTGAGTTCATTTCCCCAGCACTGCACAGTTATGCAACCTTGGCACCGAATAATGGGAGCGCAGATTGTGAGTTCAAGGACAACCTGGGCTACATAGTGAGACTCCAGGCAAAAAAGTTTCTTCTCAAAGGCCTCTGGGCCTTGTTTTTCCTTCCAGCCATACCTCCCAGCACTACTTCTTCTCTGTAAATGGAAAAAGACTGGCTCTTCCTCCCTCCCCCACGTAGCCTCCACTGTGCGCCATGGAAATGTAGACGTTTATGAGTTGCCTTGCCTGGAAAAGGTAGTGACAGCAATTCTAGGATCCCTGCCAAGTTCCACCCTGAGTAGAAACTGTTGTCTTTTTTTCTCCAAAAATCTTCTCCAAGGTGACAAATGGGTCCTGTGGGAGGAGATAACCGGGAAAAGTGGAGGGTCTGACCACCTTGAGAGAAGTCCTTACAAAGAAAAAAAAAAAGCCAGACTCCATAGTGCAGGCTTATAATTCCAGCTCCTCAGGAGGTTGAACTGAAGAATCACAAGTTAAAGTCTAGCCTGGGCTACAGAGTGAGTTCAGTGCTTGCCTGAACAAATTAATGAGACCATTTATCAAAAAAAAAAAAAGTTAAAGTAAAAATCGGGCTGAGGATGTCACTCAATGATGGAGTGTTTACTGAGTATGTGTAAAGCTCTAGGTTCAACCCCTAATACTGAAATAAAGTATTGAGAAATAGACAATAGATGGATCCATAGGTGAGTGGTGGGCGGAAGAAAGGAGGGAAGGATAGATAATAGATAGATGTCAAAGATAGAAAGCTTTAATTGATAAATATGTAGATAGAGGATAGATTTAGATTATAAACTGATAGATGATGATAGATCATCTATGATAGATAGATGATAGATACTTGATAATAGATAGAAGATGAAAAGATAGATAATAGATGATAGGTAGGTAGATGATAGATAGATAGATAGATAGATAGATAGATAGATAGATAGATAGATAGATAACATCATTTTCAATGGACTAGTCCCTGGCTAGTGTCAGCTTTCAATGGTCCAGGAAAGAAATGCCCTTCTGTTGTACCCAGAGTCCCCCAAAGACCATCAAGAGACCGATCCAAATGCAAAAGCAAAGAGTTCTTATTTTAAACCTGGGTCTCTCCATCCATCTGACGCAGCAGCTGAGCAGAGAGACCCTGAGTAGCAATGGGGCAGGGTTTTTAAAATGGTTAGGGGAGGGGATCGGGGGAATTCCAACTCTGTATAGTTACAAGCTCAGGACTGGTGCTTACTTTTTTCTTACCCATTTTCTCTGACAATTAGACATCCCATTTCTTATCTGTAGGAAACTTGCTCCCTCTAACAGCTATGGTATATAATCTATCATATCCTTTAGGTGATGGCAGGAAATGTCTGGAACTCATTTTTTATGTAGCTCTTAATTGTCTGAGTCTAGGAGCAAGACATCCCTGGTGGGTTCCCAGGGCCTAAGGGTGGAGGGGCAGCACATCCCTGGTGGGGTTCCCAGGGCCTGCTGGCCCCTAGTCTGACCCTTCTCAAAGATGGCTGCAACCCTGTCATCTTCTCAGTTCTTAGTCACAGGGGTTTGAAATAGAAAACCATTGCTTACGCCATTTGCATTTGAGAACAAGTCAGTCTCCCGCCTAAGCCTCAGTGTCTTTGTCTATGAAAGGAAGGACAATAGTCTACTGAACTGTGCAAATGTCAGAGTTAAGAACCCTTGCAGAGGACCCAAGTTCAGTTCCCAGCACTTATTAAAGTGTGGCTCACAGCTGCCTCTAACTCCAGCTTCGTGAAATGTTGACTCAGCTACTGAAATGTTTGCCTTGCAAGCATGAGTTCAATACCCAAACTCACATTAAGAAAAGAAAAGGGGCTGGGCAGTGGTGGTGCAGGCCTTTAAGAGGCAGAAGCAAGCAGATCTCTGAGTATGCGGCCAGCTCTGGGCTCAGGGTTGGTGAGAATGGGGAGCACCATTATAGTTAAGTTGACATCATTTTTCTCTGCATGGCCCTGCAGACCATTTTGACAGAGCAGAAGCCCATGGAGAAAGTGAAGACCTCTGAGCTTGAGCCCTACTCTATCTGAACTCAGAATCTATGTCCCTAAGTGTTAGGGAGACCGCTGAGCAGAAGACTGCCAGTTCACAATCATATATTCCTCACCATTGTTGGTATTTGCCCTTTTTCTGCCACATGAGCTGCTTGCTTTTCCCTGCTTCTAAGACGGCCTTCAAGGGTTCTCCTTCCATGATCCACATGTTTGTCTCAGAGTTGCCATACACAGGTAGACATGAGTAAATTGTAGCACATGGGGAATAGACATGATGCCCCTGAACCATAACATGAGTAAACAAATTTTTATTAATATTAAAGTCTAAATAACAACCCACATTGAGAACACCATAAAAAGGAGTTAAACAGCTCTTTTTTTGTGGCACCTCCTAGGCGGTTGGCTGTGTCAAGATGAAGCTGAATGTCTCCTTCCCTGCCACCAGCTGTCAGAAACTCATTGAAGTGGATGATGAACACAAGCTTCGTATGTTCTGTGAGAAGCCCATGGCCACAGAAGTAGCTGCTGATGCTCTGGGTGAAGAGTGGAAGGGGTATGTGGTCCGAATCATTGGCAGGAATGAAAAAGTTTTCCCATGAAGCAAGGCATTTTGACCCATGGCAGCGTGCACCTGCTGTTGAGTAAGGGCCATTCTTGTTATAGACCAAGGAGAACGGAGAGAGGAAGCACAAGTCTGTTTGAGGATGCATCATGGAAGCCAATTTCAGTGTTCCTAATTTGGTTATTGGAAGAAGAAAAAAAAAAAAAAAAAAAAGGAGAGGAGGATATTCCTGGATGGACAGATACTACTGTGCCTCGTCACTTGGGACCTTAAAGAGCTAGCAGAATCTGAAAGCTTTTTAATCTCTTTAAGGAAGATGATGTCCGCCAAAAATACATGGTCAGAAAGCCATTAAACCAAGAAAAAGCCCAGGACCAAAGCACTCAAGATTCAGCATCCTGTCACTCCTCATGTCCTGCAACACAAAGGCTGTCATATTGCTGCTCTAAAGAAACAACAGACAAAGGAAAACAAGGAGAAGGCTGCAGAATGTGATGAACTTTTGGCAAGAGAATGAAGGACGCCCAAGTAAAGCGCCAGGACCAGATCGCCAAGAGACGTAGGCTGTCCTCTCAGAGCTTTTACTTGTGAGTCTGAGTCCAGTCAGAAATAAGTCTTTAAGGGTAACAAAGAAATGATCATGCCCTAAAAAATTTAAACAAAATTCAAGGAGATACTAAAAATGAAAACAACAATAAAAAAAAATTAGACAAAATTTAAAGAGATATTGACAGTGAAAAGAATAATAAAAAGAATTAAACAAAATGAAAGGCAATATTAACAATGAACACAACAATAAAAAGAATTAAGCATAATTAAAGGCAATATTAACATTGAAAAAAGTACTAAAGAAAATTAAAGGAAATATTAACAATGAAACCATTAATAAAAAAGAAATAAACAAAATTAAAGGTGATATTAACATGAAAACAATGAGAGAACTAGGCATACTTAATGTTTATTAATACATGTTAATATTGAAAAAACAAGGAAAAATAATGAAATATAATTAAAGGCAATATTAATATTAACTTTGAAAACAACAATAAAAAGTTTTAAACACAACGAAAGGAGATACTTTCTCTAAAGACGGGAAGGACAGCTGGTCCTGGGTGGAACTCGGCAGGTAATAAACAATCTCAATCTATGTCAACATCAGGCAGAGGGAAAAAGGGCTCTGGTGCACCCAGTTGCACAACAGAAACTAGAAAGAGCCGCCCAGCATCTGGAACATCTGCAGCCACTTCTAGAGGTGGCTGTGCATCAGTGGGCAGAGGCTGGTCTGAAGTTTGAAGTGGTACTGGTCCAGCTTCTGGCACGGTTGGTTCCCCAAGGGCCAGGTCTGTGTCATCTTGGGTTTTCAGAAATTCCCGGGGCTCTGCCACAGAAGTTGGTCCCACATGTAGAGTCTCCACCATCCCTAATGCATCCTGCATGGGTGCCTCTGTATTAACTTCCCTGAGGAGTCCATCATCTAAGGCAGAAAGAGATGAACCATTAGTGGAAGTGCCCTAGAAGTTTCCATGATGGGGTGAGCTTCCCAGAGATGGCCTTGCTGGTTACACAAGGTCTGTTCATGTCAGAAAATCCCCAGTCCCCTCTCCCCACAACAGGACATCTCACCCGACAGGTGTCCAGCTCTGGTTCCAGGCGGGATATCTGGACAATTCCCTGGTATAACCCATCATCGAAATTACCTCAGCCTTCCTAGGAACCTACCCCAGGCCTCCTCACCCATTTTACAGTCCTGCTCCTCCAGCGCCTCCCCTTGGAGAGTGAAGTCTTTTGCAGGCTCATCGGGCCATAGATATTTCACGAGCCTCTTGGCCACGGCAAGGTTTGGAGACCTGAAGTCCTGGGGTTGTTTTGACATCCATATCGACAGGAAGGATAACAAGGCACTGCAGGGAGGACCAGGTTGGAGGGAAGTAGAGTCAGAAGCCTGGCCTCACTTCACCAGCACAGCAGTGTCCCTTAGATGAGGAAAAGGCTGCCCAGCCCATGTGCTGCTGGGCATGGTGGTCAGGAGTGTAGAGCTGTATGGACAGGGCTCGAGACACTTTCTGTCCCTTGGAGGAGGGACTGGGCAGACTGGGCTGGGCTGTAGTGGGGATGGTTTCCCCTAGGGCCCTTTAGCTTCCGTCAATCCCTGTGCTCCTCAGGACCAAGGAGATCAATGGAGATTTATTTCTGTTTTTCTCCACCTGCACGTGAAGTCTCTGGTACCATCCCTCTAGTGGGAATCCCAAGAGCAGGGTGACTGGTAACAGCTCAGTCCTCAACCCTAGCCACCCCAGACATCCCACTGTGTAGAGGGGCTCTTACCTCCCTCGTCACCCAAGCCAACTCACTTCCTTTTTTCCTGATCCTCCATACAGTCTGGCTGCAAAGGTCCATACCTGTGGCATTTCATGAGGGTGTCACCACTAAGGCCATGTGTCCCCAACCCACCAAGGGATCTAGAAGGAGCTACATGAATCAGGTAGAGAAATAGAAGCCAGGAAGGGGATGAGGGTCCTCAGGGCTCCTTGCAATGTTCTGACTTCCATGGTTAGGGTCTGGGAAAGAGCCTCTGGTCACAGCTCTCAAGGATTGTCACACAATGGGTAACCTAAGCTTCTCCTTCTTGGTTTTTTTTTGTTGTTGTTGTTGTTGTTGTTGTTGTTACAGGATTTCTTGGGTGGCCCCAGGGACCCTTATCTGCTTCTGTTAGTCCCATCAAACCTAGATAGTGTCTAGAAGCTTTTATACAAATGGGAAAAAGGCTCTGTTCAAAGGATAAGAAAGGATAGTGTTTGACACTTCTTGGGAAAAGTGAATGACAATCTAGTGTTGTCTCCCCTACCCCTATCTCTGGCCATGTCATCTTGAAGGTCCAGGCCCAGGACCAATGATACAATAATACTTGTTCTGTGAGAGCATACAGTCCCAGAGAAGGGTAGAGACATTCTAAAACCAAACAGGAGGCTTGAGAGCCTGACTTGTGTGTAGCCACTCACGTGTCCATAATTAAGTCCAGCATCTCCCAGGTGGTCACAAACCTATGGTAGATAGTCAATATTATACCTATAAATAGGTAATTCCCATCCTTATAGGCTTTTGGTATATGATTGATAACGTCTTGCATATAGGTTGGGCTCCGTGGATCAAATATGGGGCCGTCTTCCTGAATCCTGTCATCCTGAGGAAAGACCAAGGAAGGAAGGAGGGTTTAAATGTGAAATCTCAGAGACAATAACAACCCATTACCACACACTGAAGTGAAAAGCGAGCATAAAAGACGTTTCTCAGTGTTCTCACAGGAACACAGACCCATTCAGGAACTGCAGTGGATCAGGGGGACCAAAAAGTCTCCTGGCTGCAGGCTGGCCTGTGTTACCTCATTTTTCCTACAGGAAAATAGACAGAGGTGTGCACAAATACTTCGCAGCACACGTCGGAACCGGCCAGGAAGCTTTGGTTTTTGGCGGCGTGAGCAACCAAAACACGTGAAGCAAGAGAACATCCTTGCTCTTCTAGTGCCTCCAGAGAAGTGAGTGAGTTGAGGCTGCTGTTGATGGCTGGTTACCTGGTAACCAGGAGCCTGAGTTTCATCTGTAATAATACTAAGGAAGTGAGGTCACTTTCTGGGGCCCTCCAGTCAGCACTTCCTCCACATAGGCTTTCTCTAGGGCTGACCAGGGCTGCCATCTTCTCTCCTGCCTTTCCATGTGTACAATGGGACACAGTGGTGTCCATATGCCCATGCCACACACTGACCTGGGAAGCCTGGCTCCAGCCAGACCCTCAACTTCAAGAAGGCAGAAGAGGTTTCCCAACCATTACCTCTATACCACATGCATTCCAGGAAAAAAGTAATTTTCTCTTAGGGTCTTCCCACTGTTCAAAACCTCCTCCCTGTAGATCATTCTGGTGTTGATTTCCTAGTGTGTCATCTTTTGTATATGATCACAGATTCCCTATACCTGAGAAACCCCATACCACTGTCACCAGAGGTGAAGGAACAAAAAGGCACTGTGCCCATGTCCTCATACCCACACAAGGGCACACAGAGGACCCACTTACAAAGTGCCTAGGTACATGTCAGTATAGAAAAGGCCATGCTTAGATGGCCTTAGGGATATTTAGGTTGAGGTTAGTGTTAGGGTAACAGACAGTAGCAAACTGTATGCGTTCATGTTTAATCGTGCTTTTCAATTATAGGTAGTTATGACTCATCATGTAGGTGCTGGGAGTGGAATCCAGGTCCTCCAGGAGGGCAGGCAGTGCTCTGAACTGCTGAGCCATCTCTCAGCCTCTCTCCTAACTTTTTGATTGTTTGCTTTTTTTTTTTGGTTTTTTCGAGACAGGGTTTCTCTGTGTAGCTTTGTGCCTTTCCTGGAACTCACTTGGTAGCCCAGGCTGGCCTCGAACTCACAGAGATCCGCCTGGCTCTGCCTCCCGAGTACTGGGATTACAGGCGTGCGCCGGCACCACCGCCCGGCATTATACTGAATGATTGTTTGCTTTTGAGACAGGGCTTCTCTGCTGTCCAGCATGGCCTCAACTCAGAGATCTGCCTGTCTCTACCTCCTGAGTTTTGGCCTTAAAAGCTACCATGTCTAGATTCCTTTCTCCTAAATTTTCACAACTTACTTCAATTACCTGAAATTTGAATCCTTCCTGATTCTATTTGGAAATCAAATGTCAGCAGCAGTAAATTTGCTGCCTTCATTTTAAATGCCCTTTTTTTTGTCCTGTCCCAGTTAAGTTGTTTGTGTGAAAAATGTGCAGTTGGGTTCCAGAGGGTGCTGGGGATCAGTTCCCCTGTGGTTTTTCCTGTTTGGAAAACAGTGTCCGGCTTGCCTCTGGATACAGAGTAACCATTCCTTGACCCCTGCTGTTAGAGGTGCATATAAGCCCATGTTGGTATGAATAAAGAGAGCTGCTTCCCTGACGAACTGAAACTGGGTGTCTAGAGTGCTGTTTAACCTCAGTGTCCTTCATCAGATTTCGTGCTCGAGCTGCACGTGTCGTGGCAAGTGGAGGTCCCACTGAGATCTGGAAAGGGGTAAGCGAACGAAGCTCACCCTAAAAGGAGGGGTAGAGGTCTGGAACAGCGACTGGAAGAGGCCAAATGGAAAGAAATGAAAGGTCAAGAATCCTATTTTCCCCATTTGCTAAACCACTTCTTAGGAAGGATCCACTGAGTCAAGTACACCTCACCTCTGCTCATGGTAAGCAAGCACTTGGAAACTAAGAGGGGTGACCCGCCATTTGGGGTTACACAGATAGTCCAGCCAGAGAGTTAAAAATGTCTGCACTGGGGGTGGGAAGTGGGTAGATGACCAGGACCCAGCAATAAGAACATTTCTCAAGGGTGCAGGAATTTCCCCCTGATTCCTCAATGGCTCTATTTATAAATGCCCACAGCCCAGGTCAGTGTGGGTCTCAGGAGAGGAGGCTGCAGTTGGCCCCGAAGGCTGGAGGGAGAGATGTTCCGCCTATTTATTTCTAAGCTGCTGTCGAGACGTTAAAACACCAAGACAAACTTCTCTTTCATAATAACTTTCTTAGGCTCGGTGCCAGGAAGCTTTCACTGCACTGCTTTATGCCACCAACAATGTCCCTGCTGTCCCCTCTCTTCCCACCAGATGAGACCAGCCTCCACCCACAGCCAGATGTTAGTGATGTGTGCCAAGACCTGGAGTAGCTGGGTACTCAGGGAGCAGGCATCACCCAAGGGTAAGCAGTAGAAAGAAGCATACAGCCTAGAATGGTGATTCTCAACCCATGGGTCACGACCCCTTCAAGGTACACCATCCCTTTCACAGGAGTTGCCTAAGACTATAAAAAAAACACAGATATTTACATTCCAGTTCATAGTAGTAGAAAACAAGATTACAGTTATGAAGTGGCAACAAAAATAATTGTATAGTTGCGGGGGGGGGCATTGTAAGGAACTGTATTAAAGGGTCACAGCATTAGGAATGTTGAGAACTACTGGCCTAGAACCTCTATACACACACACACACACACACACACACACACACACACACACACACACTAGAAGGAGGGATCTTTCCTCTCTCCGTCCCTTTCTTTTTCACACCAGGTCTTAGGAAGAGTGAGAGATACATGGAGGAAGAGGTGTTCAGGGCCAGTCAGCAAAAGCTAAGTGGCAGAACATGCAGAACTAGATACAACTTAACAAGCCTAGCCCTAGAAAACATTCTGGCTAGGCCTGGTCCTATCATCACACAGAAATCTGGAAATTATTAGATTAAACAAAATAGCCCAAATTCACAAAGACAAACATGATGTGTTCTCTCCAATATTTGGATCTTTGTATGTGTGTATTTATGTGGATGCTAGTGTTGGTATAGTTCATGAAACTAGAAAGGAAACCACAAGAGTGGAAAAAGAAGTTTTGAGAAGAGAAGAGTGAGGTGAAATAACGCACGTGACCTGAAAGGGCAAAGGGAACCACTGGGCATGGGAGGGGTCAAGGAGTGGAGAGACAGAGTGGAGAGGGAGAAGGATCGACGGAAGCAAATTATGTGATAAAATGTCATAATGAACCATATTGCTTTATATGCTTATATCAAAAAATTAAGAAGCTAGGGAAATGCCTCCGTTGGTAAAGTGCTTGCCATGCAAGTTTGAGGACCTGAGTTCAGATCCCCCACCCCTCCACAAAAAGCTAAGCATGGCAGTGAACACCTATAGTCCCAGCACCAAGGAGGAAAACACAGGAGGATTCCTGGGGTTCACTCACCAGTCAGACTAGCCACGAAGTGGGGTCAGTGAGAGAGACCTTGTCTCAAAAAATAAGATGGAAAGAGACTGTTATCAACCTCTGACCCACAAATACGCACGCACGCACGCACGCACACGCACACACACACACACACACACACGCGCACACATACACACTAAGTAAGCAGGGCTGAGGCTGAGGAGATGGCTCAGAGGTTAAGAGTGTTTATTGTGTGAGCATGAGGACTTGAGTCTGAATCCCCAGCACCCACAGGAAAAACTAAGAGTGGTTATGCATTTTTGTCGCCTCAACACTGTCTGTAGCTTCAACACCCACTGGGTGGGTGGAGAGAAAAAGATCTGGGCCTGCTGACCTGGCTTCTCCTTTCTTTCTACCCACACCCCACCCCTACCCCTTTTTAAAATACAGCATCCAGTGTAACCCAAACTGGCCTCAAACTCACTATGTATCAAAGGATGACCTTGAATTACTGATCCTTCCCCCTCCACCTCCCAAGTTCTGGGATTACAGCCATGCAATGCCACACCTGGTTTGTGTGGTTCTGGGGGTGGAAGGCAGGATTTCATGTATGCTGCACAGGCATTCGAGCATATAAAAGTTACGGTCCCCCGCTCACAAAATTACGTTTAATGACCTTTCTATGTGATTTTTAAATTTATATATTTTATATATTTATATATTTTATAAATTTATATATACTCGAGACTCATGTGAGCTAAAACTCTACCTACAGAAAATATTCAGTCACTGAGACCATCAGAGTTGTCTCTGTTTATAGAACGTCTGCCTTGGGCTGGGGAGATGGCTTAGGCGGCAAAATGCTTGCCGTGCATGCAAGAGGACCTGAGTTCATTTCCCCAGCACTGCACAGTTATGCAACCTTGGCACCGAATAATGGGAGCGCAGATTGTGAGTTCAAGGACAACCTGGGCTACATAGTGAGACTCCAGGCAAAAAAGTTTCTTCTCAAAGGCCTCTGGGCCTTGTTTTTCCTTCCAGCCATACCTCCCAGCACTACTTCTTCTCTGTAAATGGAAAAAGACTGGCTCTTCCTCCCTCCCCCACGTAGCCTCCACTGTGCGCCATGGAAATGTAGACGTTTATGAGTTGCCTTGCCTGGAAAAGGTAGTGACAGCAATTCTAGGATCCCTGCCAAGTTCCACCCTGAGTAGAAACTGTTGTCTTTTTTTCTCCAAAAATCTTCTCCAAGGTGACAAATGGGTCCTGTGGGAGGAGATAACCGGGAAAAGTGGAGGGTCTGACCACCTTGAGAGAAGTCCTTACAAAGAAAAAAAAAAAGCCAGACTCCATAGTGCAGGCTTATAATTCCAGCTCCTCAGGAGGTTGAACTGAAGAATCACAAGTTAAAGTCTAGCCTGGGCTACAGAGTGAGTTCAGTGCTTGCCTGAACAAATTAATGAGACCATTTATCAAAAAAAAAAAAAGTTAAAGTAAAAATCGGGCTGAGGATGTCACTCAATGATGGAGTGTTTACTGAGTATGTGTAAAGCTCTAGGTTCAACCCCTAATACTGAAATAAAGTATTGAGAAATAGACAATAGATGGATCCATAGGTGAGTGGTGGGCGGAAGAAAGGAGGGAAGGATAGATAATAGATAGATGTCAAAGATAGAAAGCTTTAATTGATAAATATGTAGATAGAGGATAGATTTAGATTATAAACTGATAGATGATGATAGATCATCTATGATAGATAGATGATAGATACTTGATAATAGATAGAAGATGAAAAGATAGATAATAGATGATAGGTAGGTAGATGATAGATAGATAGATAGATAGATAGATAGATAGATAGATAGATAGATAGATAACATCATTTTCAATGGACTAGTCCCTGGCTAGTGTCAGCTTTCAATGGTCCAGGAAAGAAATGCCCTTCTGTTGTACCCAGAGTCCCCCAAAGACCATCAAGAGACCGATCCAAATGCAAAAGCAAAGAGTTCTTATTTTAAACCTGGGTCTCTCCATCCATCTGACGCAGCAGCTGAGCAGAGAGACCCTGAGTAGCAATGGGGCAGGGTTTTTAAAATGGTTAGGGGAGGGGATCGGGGGAATTCCAACTCTGTATAGTTACAAGCTCAGGACTGGTGCTTACTTTTTTCTTACCCATTTTCTCTGACAATTAGACATCCCATTTCTTATCTGTAGGAAACTTGCTCCCTCTAACAGCTATGGTATATAATCTATCATATCCTTTAGGTGATGGCAGGAAATGTCTGGAACTCATTTTTTATGTAGCTCTTAATTGTCTGAGTCTAGGAGCAAGACATCCCTGGTGGGTTCCCAGGGCCTAAGGGTGGAGGGGCAGCACATCCCTGGTGGGGTTCCCAGGGCCTGCTGGCCCCTAGTCTGACCCTTCTCAAAGATGGCTGCAACCCTGTCATCTTCTCAGTTCTTAGTCACAGGGGTTTGAAATAGAAAACCATTGCTTACGCCATTTGCATTTGAGAACAAGTCAGTCTCCCGCCTAAGCCTCAGTGTCTTTGTCTATGAAAGGAAGGACAATAGTCTACTGAACTGTGCAAATGTCAGAGTTAAGAACCCTTGCAGAGGACCCAAGTTCAGTTCCCAGCACTTATTAAAGTGTGGCTCACAGCTGCCTCTAACTCCAGCTTCGTGAAATGTTGACTCAGCTACTGAAATGTTTGCCTTGCAAGCATGAGTTCAATACCCAAACTCACATTAAGAAAAGAAAAGGGGCTGGGCAGTGGTGGTGCAGGCCTTTAAGAGGCAGAAGCAAGCAGATCTCTGAGTATGCGGCCAGCTCTGGGCTCAGGGTTGGTGAGAATGGGGAGCACCATTATAGTTAAGTTGACATCATTTTTCTCTGCATGGCCCTGCAGACCATTTTGACAGAGCAGAAGCCCATGGAGAAAGTGAAGACCTCTGAGCTTGAGCCCTACTCTATCTGAACTCAGAATCTATGTCCCTAAGTGTTAGGGAGACCGCTGAGCAGAAGACTGCCAGTTCACAATCATATATTCCTCACCATTGTTGGTATTTGCCCTTTTTCTGCCACATGAGCTGCTTGCTTTTCCCTGCTTCTAAGACGGCCTTCAAGGGTTCTCCTTCCATGATCCACATGTTTGTCTCAGAGTTGCCATACACAGGTAGACATGAGTAAATTGTAGCACATGGGGAATAGACATGATGCCCCTGAACCATAACATGAGTAAACAAATTTTTATTAATATTAAAGTCTAAATAACAACCCACATTGAGAACACCATAAAAAGGAGTTAAACAGCTCTTTTTTTGTGGCACCTCCTAGGCGGTTGGCTGTGTCAAGATGAAGCTGAATGTCTCCTTCCCTGCCACCAGCTGTCAGAAACTCATTGAAGTGGATGATGAACACAAGCTTCGTATGTTCTGTGAGAAGCCCATGGCCACAGAAGTAGCTGCTGATGCTCTGGGTGAAGAGTGGAAGGGGTATGTGGTCCGAATCATTGGCAGGAATGAAAAAGTTTTCCCATGAAGCAAGGCATTTTGACCCATGGCAGCGTGCACCTGCTGTTGAGTAAGGGCCATTCTTGTTATAGACCAAGGAGAACGGAGAGAGGAAGCACAAGTCTGTTTGAGGATGCATCATGGAAGCCAATTTCAGTGTTCCTAATTTGGTTATTGGAAGAAGAAAAAAAAAAAAAAAAAAAAAGGAGAGGAGGATATTCCTGGATGGACAGATACTACTGTGCCTCGTCACTTGGGACCTTAAAGAGCTAGCAGAATCTGAAAGCTTTTTAATCTCTTTAAGGAAGATGATGTCCGCCAAAAATACATGGTCAGAAAGCCATTAAACCAAGAAAAAGCCCAGGACCAAAGCACTCAAGATTCAGCATCCTGTCACTCCTCATGTCCTGCAACACAAAGGCTGTCATATTGCTGCTCTAAAGAAACAACAGACAAAGGAAAACAAGGAGAAGGCTGCAGAATGTGATGAACTTTTGGCAAGAGAATGAAGGACGCCCAAGTAAAGCGCCAGGACCAGATCGCCAAGAGACGTAGGCTGTCCTCTCAGAGCTTTTACTTGTGAGTCTGAGTCCAGTCAGAAATAAGTCTTTAAGGGTAACAAAGAAATGATCATGCCCTAAAAAATTTAAACAAAATTCAAGGAGATACTAAAAATGAAAACAACAATAAAAAAAAATTAGACAAAATTTAAAGAGATATTGACAGTGAAAAGAATAATAAAAAGAATTAAACAAAATGAAAGGCAATATTAACAATGAACACAACAATAAAAAGAATTAAGCATAATTAAAGGCAATATTAACATTGAAAAAAGTACTAAAGAAAATTAAAGGAAATATTAACAATGAAACCATTAATAAAAAAGAAATAAACAAAATTAAAGGTGATATTAACATGAAAACAATGAGAGAACTAGGCATACTTAATGTTTATTAATACATGTTAATATTGAAAAAACAAGGAAAAATAATGAAATATAATTAAAGGCAATATTAATATTAACTTTGAAAACAACAATAAAAAGTTTTAAACACAACGAAAGGAGATACTTTCTCTAAAGACGGGAAGGACAGCTGGTCCTGGGTGGAACTCGGCAGGTAATAAACAATCTCAATCTATGTCAACATCAGGCAGAGGGAAAAAGGGCTCTGGTGCACCCAGTTGCACAACAGAAACTAGAAAGAGCCGCCCAGCATCTGGAACATCTGCAGCCACTTCTAGAGGTGGCTGTGCATCAGTGGGCAGAGGCTGGTCTGAAGTTTGAAGTGGTACTGGTCCAGCTTCTGGCACGGTTGGTTCCCCAAGGGCCAGGTCTGTGTCATCTTGGGTTTTCAGAAATTCCCGGGGCTCTGCCACAGAAGTTGGTCCCACATGTAGAGTCTCCACCATCCCTAATGCATCCTGCATGGGTGCCTCTGTATTAACTTCCCTGAGGAGTCCATCATCTAAGGCAGAAAGAGATGAACCATTAGTGGAAGTGCCCTAGAAGTTTCCATGATGGGGTGAGCTTCCCAGAGATGGCCTTGCTGGTTACACAAGGTCTGTTCATGTCAGAAAATCCCCAGTCCCCTCTCCCCACAACAGGACATCTCACCCGACAGGTGTCCAGCTCTGGTTCCAGGCGGGATATCTGGACAATTCCCTGGTATAACCCATCATCGAAATTACCTCAGCCTTCCTAGGAACCTACCCCAGGCCTCCTCACCCATTTTACAGTCCTGCTCCTCCAGCGCCTCCCCTTGGAGAGTGAAGTCTTTTGCAGGCTCATCGGGCCATAGATATTTCACGAGCCTCTTGGCCACGGCAAGGTTTGGAGACCTGAAGTCCTGGGGTTGTTTTGACATCCATATCGACAGGAAGGATAACAAGGCACTGCAGGGAGGACCAGGTTGGAGGGAAGTAGAGTCAGAAGCCTGGCCTCACTTCACCAGCACAGCAGTGTCCCTTAGATGAGGAAAAGGCTGCCCAGCCCATGTGCTGCTGGGCATGGTGGTCAGGAGTGTAGAGCTGTATGGACAGGGCTCGAGACACTTTCTGTCCCTTGGAGGAGGGACTGGGCAGACTGGGCTGGGCTGTAGTGGGGATGGTTTCCCCTAGGGCCCTTTAGCTTCCGTCAATCCCTGTGCTCCTCAGGACCAAGGAGATCAATGGAGATTTATTTCTGTTTTTCTCCACCTGCACGTGAAGTCTCTGGTACCATCCCTCTAGTGGGAATCCCAAGAGCAGGGTGACTGGTAACAGCTCAGTCCTCAACCCTAGCCACCCCAGACATCCCACTGTGTAGAGGGGCTCTTACCTCCCTCGTCACCCAAGCCAACTCACTTCCTTTTTTCCTGATCCTCCATACAGTCTGGCTGCAAAGGTCCATACCTGTGGCATTTCATGAGGGTGTCACCACTAAGGCCATGTGTCCCCAACCCACCAAGGGATCTAGAAGGAGCTACATGAATCAGGTAGAGAAATAGAAGCCAGGAAGGGGATGAGGGTCCTCAGGGCTCCTTGCAATGTTCTGACTTCCATGGTTAGGGTCTGGGAAAGAGCCTCTGGTCACAGCTCTCAAGGATTGTCACACAATGGGTAACCTAAGCTTCTCCTTCTTGGTTTTTTTTTGTTGTTGTTGTTGTTGTTGTTGTTGTTACAGGATTTCTTGGGTGGCCCCAGGGACCCTTATCTGCTTCTGTTAGTCCCATCAAACCTAGATAGTGTCTAGAAGCTTTTATACAAATGGGAAAAAGGCTCTGTTCAAAGGATAAGAAAGGATAGTGTTTGACACTTCTTGGGAAAAGTGAATGACAATCTAGTGTTGTCTCCCCTACCCCTATCTCTGGCCATGTCATCTTGAAGGTCCAGGCCCAGGACCAATGATACAATAATACTTGTTCTGTGAGAGCATACAGTCCCAGAGAAGGGTAGAGACATTCTAAAACCAAACAGGAGGCTTGAGAGCCTGACTTGTGTGTAGCCACTCACGTGTCCATAATTAAGTCCAGCATCTCCCAGGTGGTCACAAACCTATGGTAGATAGTCAATATTATACCTATAAATAGGTAATTCCCATCCTTATAGGCTTTTGGTATATGATTGATAACGTCTTGCATATAGGTTGGGCTCCGTGGATCAAATATGGGGCCGTCTTCCTGAATCCTGTCATCCTGAGGAAAGACCAAGGAAGGAAGGAGGGTTTAAATGTGAAATCTCAGAGACAATAACAACCCATTACCACACACTGAAGTGAAAAGCGAGCATAAAAGACGTTTCTCAGTGTTCTCACAGGAACACAGACCCATTCAGGAACTGCAGTGGATCAGGGGGACCAAAAAGTCTCCTGGCTGCAGGCTGGCCTGTGTTACCTCATTTTTCCTACAGGAAAATAGACAGAGGTGTGCACAAATACTTCGCAGCACACGTCGGAACCGGCCAGGAAGCTTTGGTTTTTGGCGGCGTGAGCAACCAAAACACGTGAAGCAAGAGAACATCCTTGCTCTTCTAGTGCCTCCAGAGAAGTGAGTGAGTTGAGGCTGCTGTTGATGGCTGGTTACCTGGTAACCAGGAGCCTGAGTTTCATCTGTAATAATACTAAGGAAGTGAGGTCACTTTCTGGGGCCCTCCAGTCAGCACTTCCTCCACATAGGCTTTCTCTAGGGCTGACCAGGGCTGCCATCTTCTCTCCTGCCTTTCCATGTGTACAATGGGACACAGTGGTGTCCATATGCCCATGCCACACACTGACCTGGGAAGCCTGGCTCCAGCCAGACCCTCAACTTCAAGAAGGCAGAAGAGGTTTCCCAACCATTACCTCTATACCACATGCATTCCAGGAAAAAAGTAATTTTCTCTTAGGGTCTTCCCACTGTTCAAAACCTCCTCCCTGTAGATCATTCTGGTGTTGATTTCCTAGTGTGTCATCTTTTGTATATGATCACAGATTCCCTATACCTGAGAAACCCCATACCACTGTCACCAGAGGTGAAGGAACAAAAAGGCACTGTGCCCATGTCCTCATACCCACACAAGGGCACACAGAGGACCCACTTACAAAGTGCCTAGGTACATGTCAGTATAGAAAAGGCCATGCTTAGATGGCCTTAGGGATATTTAGGTTGAGGTTAGTGTTAGGGTAACAGACAGTAGCAAACTGTATGCGTTCATGTTTAATCGTGCTTTTCAATTATAGGTAGTTATGACTCATCATGTAGGTGCTGGGAGTGGAATCCAGGTCCTCCAGGAGGGCAGGCAGTGCTCTGAACTGCTGAGCCATCTCTCAGCCTCTCTCCTAACTTTTTGATTGTTTGCTTTTTTTTTTTGGTTTTTTTTTTTTTTTTTTTTTTTTTGGTTTTTTCGAGACAGGGTTTCTCTGTGTAGCTTTGTGCCTTTCCTGGAACTCACTTGGTAGCCCAGGCTGGCCTCGAACTCACAGAGATCCGCCTGGCTCTGCCTCCCGAGTACTGGGATTACAGGCGTGCGCCGGCACCACCGCCCGGCATTATACTGAATGATTGTTTGCTTTTGAGACAGGGCTTCTCTGCTGTCCAGCATGGCCTCAACTCAGAGATCTGCCTGTCTCTACCTCCTGAGTTTTGGCCTTAAAAGCTACCATGTCTAGATTCCTTTCTCCTAAATTTTCACAACTTACTTCAATTACCTGAAATTTGAATCCTTCCTGATTCTATTTGGAAATCAAATGTCAGCAGCAGTAAATTTGCTGCCTTCATTTTAAATGCCCTTTTTTTTGTCCTGTCCCAGTTAAGTTGTTTGTGTGAAAAATGTGCAGTTGGGTTCCAGAGGGTGCTGGGGATCAGTTCCCCTGTGGTTTTTCCTGTTTGGAAAACAGTGTCCGGCTTGCCTCTGGATACAGAGTAACCATTCCTTGACCCCTGCTGTTAGAGGTGCATATAAGCCCATGTTGGTATGAATAAAGAGAGCTGCTTCCCTGACGAACTGAAACTGGGTGTCTAGAGTGCTGTTTAACCTCAGTGTCCTTCATCAGATTTCGTGCTCGAGCTGCACGTGTCGTGGCAAGTGGAGGTCCCACTGAGATCTGGAAAGGGGTAAGCGAACGAAGCTCACCCTAAAAGGAGGGGTAGAGGTCTGGAACAGCGACTGGAAGAGGCCAAATGGAAAGAAATGAAAGGTCAAGAATCCTATTTTCCCCATTTGCTAAACCACTTCTTAGAAAGGATCCACTGAGTCAAGTACACCTCACCTCTGCTCATGGTAAGCAAGCACTTGGAAACTAAGAGGGGTGATCCCGCCATTTGGGGTTACACAGATAGTCCAGCCAGAGAGTTAAAAATGTCTGCACTGGGGGTGGGAAGTGGGTAGATGACCAGGACCCAGCAATAAGAACATTTCTCAAGGGTGCAGGAATTTCCCCCTGATTCCTCAATGGCTCTATTTATAAATGCCCACAGCCCAGGTCAGTGTGGGTCTCAGGAGAGGAGGCTGCAGTTGGCCCCGAAGGCTGGAGGGAGAGATGTTCCGCCTATTTATTTCTAAGCTGCTGTCGAGACGTTAAAACACCAAGACAAACTTCTCTTTCATAATAACTTTCTTAGGCTCGGTGCCAGGAAGCTTTCACTGCACTGCTTTATGCCACCAACAATGTCCCTGCTGTCCCCTCTCTTCCCACCAGATGAGACCAGCCTCCACCCACAGCCAGATGTTAGTGATGTGTGCCAAGACCTGGAGTAGCTGGGTACTCAGGGAGCAGGCATCACCCAAGGGTAAGCAGTAGAAAGAAGCATACAGCCTAGAATGGTGATTCTCAACCCATGGGTCACGACCCCTTCAAGGTACACCATCCCTTTCACAGGAGTTGCCTAAGACTATAAAAACAACACAGATATTTACATTCCAGTTCATAGTAGTAGAAAACAAGATTACAGTTATGAAGTGGCAACAAAAATAATTGTATAGTTGCGGGGGGGGGGGCATTGTAAGGAACTGTATTAAAGGGTCACAGCATTAGGAATGTTGAGAACTACTGGCCTAGAACCTCTATACACACACACACACACACACACACACACACACACACACACACACACACTAGAAGGAGGGATCTTTCCTCTCTCCGTCCCTTTCTTTTTCACACCAGGTCTTAGGAAGAGTGAGAGATACATGGAGGAAGAGGTGTTCAGGGCCAGTCAGCAAAAGCTAAGTGGCAGAACATGCAGAACTAGATACAACTTAACAAGCCTAGCCCTAGAAAACATTCTGGCTAGGCCTGGTCCTATCATCACACAGAAATCTGGAAATTATTAGATTAAACAAAATAGCCCAAATTCACAAAGACAAACATGATGTGTTCTCTCCAATATTTGGATCTTTGTATGTGTGTATTTATGTGGATGCTAGTGTTGGTATAGTTCATGAAACTAGAAAGGAAACCACAAGAGTGGAAAAAGAAGTTTTGAGAAGAGAAGAGTGAGGTGAAATAACGCACGTGACCTGAAAGGGCAAAGGGAACCACTGGGCATGGGAGGGGTCAAGGAGTGGAGAGACAGAGTGGAGAGGGAGAAGGATCGACGGAAGCAAATTATGTGATAAAATGTCATAATGAACCATATTGCTTTATATGCTTATATCAAAAAATTAAGAAGCTAGGGAAATGCCTCCGTTGGTAAAGTGCTTGCCATGCAAGTTTGAGGACCTGAGTTCAGATCCCCCACCCCTCCACAAAAAGCTAAGCATGGCAGTGAACACCTATAGTCCCAGCACCAAGGAGGAAAACACAGGAGGATTCCTGGGGTTCACTCACCAGTCAGACTAGCCACGAAGTGGGGTCAGTGAGAGAGACCTTGTCTCAAAAAATAAGATGGAAAGGGACTGTTATCAACCTCTGACCCACAAATACGCACGCACGCACGCACGCACGCACACGCGCACACACACACACACACACACGCGCACACATACACACTAAGTAAGCAGGGCTGAGGCTGAGGAGATGGCTCAGAGGTTAAGAGTGTTTATTGTGTGAGCATGAGGACTTGAGTCTGAATCCCCAGCACCCACAGGAAAAACTAAGAGTGGTTATGCATTTTTGTCGCCTCAACACTGTCTGTAGCTTCAACACCCACTGGGTGGGTGGAGAGAAAAAGATCTGGGCCTGCTGACCTGGCTTCTCCTTTCTTTCTACCCACACCCCACCCCTACCCCTTTTTAAAATACAGCATCCAGTGTAACCCAAACTGGCCTCAAACTCACTATGTATCAAAGGATGACCTTGAATTACTGATCCTTCCCCCTCCACCTCCCAAGTTCTGGGATTACAGCCATGCAATGCCACACCTGGTTTGTGTGGTTCTGGGGGTGGAAGGCAGGATTTCATGTATGCTGCACAGGCATTCGAGCATATAAAAGTTACGGTCCCCCGCTCACAAAATTACGTTTAATGACCTTTCTATGTGATTTTTAAATTTATATATTTTATATATTTATATATTTTATAAATTTATATATACTCGAGACTCATGTGAGCTAAAACTCTACCTACAGAAAATATTCAGTCACTGAGACCATCAGAGTTGTCTCTGTTTATAGAACGTCTGCCTTGGGCTGGGGAGATGGCTTAGGCGGCAAAATGCTTGCCGTGCATGCAAGAGGACCTGAGTTCATTTCCCCAGCACTGCACAGTTATGCAACCTTGGCACCGAATAATGGGAGCGCAGATTGTGAGTTCAAGGACAACCTGGGCTACATAGTGAGACTCCAGGCAAAAAAGTTTCTTCTCAAAGGCCTCTGGGCCTTGTTTTTCCTTCCAGCCATACCTCCCAGCACTACTTCTTCTCTGTAAATGGAAAAAGACTGGCTCTTCCTCCCTCCCCCACGTAGCCTCCACTGTGCGCCATGGAAATGTAGACGTTTATGAGTTGCCTTGCCTGGAAAAGGTAGTGACAGCAATTCTAGGATCCCTGCCAAGTTCCACCCTGAGTAGAAACTGTTGTCTTTTTTTCTCCAAAAATCTTCTCCAAGGTGACAAATGGGTCCTGTGGGAGGAGATAACCGGGAAAAGTGGAGGGTCTGACCACCTTGAGAGAAGTCCTTACAAAGAAAAAAAAAAAGCCAGACTCCATAGTGCAGGCTTATAATTCCAGCTCCTCAGGAGGTTGAACTGAAGAATCACAAGTTAAAGTCTAGCCTGGGCTACAGAGTGAGTTCAGTGCTTGCCTGAACAAATTAATGAGACCATTTATCAAAAAAAAAAAAGTTAAAGTAAAAATCGGGCTGAGGATGTCACTCAATGATGGAGTGTTTACTGAGTATGTGTAAAGCTCTAGGTTCAACCCCTAATACTGAAATAAAGTATTGAGAAATAGACAATAGATGGATCCATAGGTGAGTGGTGGGCGGAAGAAAGGAGGGAAGGATAGATAATAGATAGATGTCAAAGATAGAAAGCTTTAATTGATAAATATGTAGATAGAGGATAGATTTAGATTATAAACTGATAGATGATGATAGATCATCTATGATAGATAGATGATAGATACTTGATAATAGATAGAAGATGAAAAGATAGATAATAGATGATAGGTAGGTAGATGATAGATAGATAGATAGATAGATAGATAGATAGATAGATAGATAGATAGATAACATCATTTTCAATGGACTAGTCCCTGGCTAGTGTCAGCTTTCAATGGTCCAGGAAAGAAATGCCCTTCTGTTGTACCCAGAGTCCCCCAAAGACCATCAAGAGACCGATCCAAATGCAAAAGCAAAGAGTTCTTATTTTAAACCTGGGTCTCTCCATCCATCTGACGCAGCAGCTGAGCAGAGAGACCCTGAGTAGCAATGGGGCAGGGTTTTTAAAATGGTTAGGGGAGGGGATCGGGGGAATTCCAACTCTGTATAGTTACAAGCTCAGGACTGGTGCTTACTTTTTTCTTACCCATTTTCTCTGACAATTAGACATCCCATTTCTTATCTGTAGGAAACTTGCTCCCTCTAACAGCTATGGTATATAATCTATCATATCCTTTAGGTGATGGCAGGAAATGTCTGGAACTCATTTTTTATGTAGCTCTTAATTGTCTGAGTCTAGGAGCAAGACATCCCTGGTGGGTTCCCAGGGCCTAAGGGTGGAGGGGCAGCACATCCCTGGTGGGGTTCCCAGGGCCTGCTGGCCCCTAGTCTGACCCTTCTCAAAGATGGCTGCAACCCTGTCATCTTCTCAGTTCTTAGTCACAGGGGTTTGAAATAGAAAACCATTGCTTACGCCATTTGCATTTGAGAACAAGTCAGTCTCCCGCCTAAGCCTCAGTGTCTTTGTCTATGAAAGGAAGGACAATAGTCTACTGAACTGTGCAAATGTCAGAGTTAAGAACCCTTGCAGAGGACCCAAGTTCAGTTCCCAGCACTTATTAAAGTGTGGCTCACAGCTGCCTCTAACTCCAGCTTCGTGAAATGTTGACTCAGCTACTGAAATGTTTGCCTTGCAAGCATGAGTTCAATACCCAAACTCACATTAAGAAAAGAAAAGGGGCTGGGCAGTGGTGGTGCAGGCCTTTAAGAGGCAGAAGCAAGCAGATCTCTGAGTATGCGGCCAGCTCTGGGCTCAGGGTTGGTGAGAATGGGGAGCACCATTATAGTTAAGTTGACATCATTTTTCTCTGCATGGCCCTGCAGACCATTTTGACAGAGCAGAAGCCCATGGAGAAAGTGAAGACCTCTGAGCTTGAGCCCTACTCTATCTGAACTCAGAATCTATGTCCCTAAGTGTTAGGGAGACCGCTGAGCAGAAGACTGCCAGTTCACAATCATATATTCCTCACCATTGTTGGTATTTGCCCTTTTTCTGCCACATGAGCTGCTTGCTTTTCCCTGCTTCTAAGACGGCCTTCAAGGGTTCTCCTTCCATGATCCACATGTTTGTCTCAGAGTTGCCATACACAGGTAGACATGAGTAAATTGTAGCACATGGGGAATAGACATGATGCCCCTGAACCATAACATGAGTAAACAAATTTTTATTAATATTAAAGTCTAAATAACAACCCACATTGAGAACACCATAAAAAGGAGTTAAACAGCTCTTTTTTTGTGGCACCTCCTAGGCGGTTGGCTGTGTCAAGATGAAGCTGAATGTCTCCTTCCCTGCCACCAGCTGTCAGAAACTCATTGAAGTGGATGATGAACACAAGCTTCGTATGTTCTGTGAGAAGCCCATGGCCACAGAAGTAGCTGCTGATGCTCTGGGTGAAGAGTGGAAGGGGTATGTGGTCCGAATCATTGGCAGGAATGAAAAAGTTTTCCCATGAAGCAAGGCATTTTGACCCATGGCAGCGTGCACCTGCTGTTGAGTAAGGGCCATTCTTGTTATAGACCAAGGAGAACGGAGAGAGGAAGCACAAGTCTGTTTGAGGATGCATCATGGAAGCCAATTTCAGTGTTCCTAATTTGGTTATTGGAAGAAGAAAAAAAAAAAAAAAAAAAAGGAGAGGAGGATATTCCTGGATGGACAGATACTACTGTGCCTCGTCACTTGGGACCTTAAAGAGCTAGCAGAATCTGAAAGCTTTTTAATCTCTTTAAGGAAGATGATGTCCGCCAAAAATACATGGTCAGAAAGCCATTAAACCAAGAAAAAGCCCAGGACCAAAGCACTCAAGATTCAGCATCCTGTCACTCCTCATGTCCTGCAACACAAAGGCTGTCATATTGCTGCTCTAAAGAAACAACAGACAAAGGAAAACAAGGAGAAGGCTGCAGAATGTGATGAACTTTTGGCAAGAGAATGAAGGACGCCCAAGTAAAGCGCCAGGACCAGATCGCCAAGAGACGTAGGCTGTCCTCTCAGAGCTTTTACTTGTGAGTCTGAGTCCAGTCAGAAATAAGTCTTTAAGGGTAACAAAGAAATGATCATGCCCTAAAAAATTTAAACAAAATTCAAGGAGATACTAAAAATGAAAACAACAATAAAAAAAAATTAGACAAAATTTAAAGAGATATTGACAGTGAAAAGAATAATAAAAAGAATTAAACAAAATGAAAGGCAATATTAACAATGAACACAACAATAAAAAGAATTAAGCATAATTAAAGGCAATATTAACATTGAAAAAAGTACTAAAGAAAATTAAAGGAAATATTAACAATGAAACCATTAATAAAAAAGAAATAAACAAAATTAAAGGTGATATTAACATGAAAACAATGAGAGAACTAGGCATACTTAATGTTTATTAATACATGTTAATATTGAAAAAACAAGGAAAAATAATGAAATATAATTAAAGGCAATATTAATATTAACTTTGAAAACAACAATAAAAAGTTTTAAACACAACGAAAGGAGATACTTTCTCTAAAGACGGGAAGGACAGCTGGTCCTGGGTGGAACTCGGCAGGTAATAAACAATCTCAATCTATGTCAACATCAGGCAGAGGGAAAAAGGGCTCTGGTGCACCCAGTTGCACAACAGAAACTAGAAAGAGCCGCCCAGCATCTGGAACATCTGCAGCCACTTCTAGAGGTGGCTGTGCATCAGTGGGCAGAGGCTGGTCTGAAGTTTGAAGTGGTACTGGTCCAGCTTCTGGCACGGTTGGTTCCCCAAGGGCCAGGTCTGTGTCATCTTGGGTTTTCAGAAATTCCCGGGGCTCTGCCACAGAAGTTGGTCCCACATGTAGAGTCTCCACCATCCCTAATGCATCCTGCATGGGTGCCTCTGTATTAACTTCCCTGAGGAGTCCATCATCTAAGGCAGAAAGAGATGAACCATTAGTGGAAGTGCCCTAGAAGTTTCCATGATGGGGTGAGCTTCCCAGAGATGGCCTTGCTGGTTACACAAGGTCTGTTCATGTCAGAAAATCCCCAGTCCCCTCTCCCCACAACAGGACATCTCACCCGACAGGTGTCCAGCTCTGGTTCCAGGCGGGATATCTGGACAATTCCCTGGTATAACCCATCATCGAAATTACCTCAGCCTTCCTAGGAACCTACCCCAGGCCTCCTCACCCATTTTACAGTCCTGCTCCTCCAGCGCCTCCCCTTGGAGAGTGAAGTCTTTTGCAGGCTCATCGGGCCATAGATATTTCACGAGCCTCTTGGCCACGGCAAGGTTTGGAGACCTGAAGTCCTGGGGTTGTTTTGACATCCATATCGACAGGAAGGATAACAAGGCACTGCAGGGAGGACCAGGTTGGAGGGAAGTAGAGTCAGAAGCCTGGCCTCACTTCACCAGCACAGCAGTGTCCCTTAGATGAGGAAAAGGCTGCCCAGCCCATGTGCTGCTGGGCATGGTGGTCAGGAGTGTAGAGCTGTATGGACAGGGCTCGAGACACTTTCTGTCCCTTGGAGGAGGGACTGGGCAGACTGGGCTGGGCTGTAGTGGGGATGGTTTCCCCTAGGGCCCTTTAGCTTCCGTCAATCCCTGTGCTCCTCAGGACCAAGGAGATCAATGGAGATTTATTTCTGTTTTTCTCCACCTGCACGTGAAGTCTCTGGTACCATCCCTCTAGTGGGAATCCCAAGAGCAGGGTGACTGGTAACAGCTCAGTCCTCAACCCTAGCCACCCCAGACATCCCACTGTGTAGAGGGGCTCTTACCTCCCTCGTCACCCAAGCCAACTCACTTCCTTTTTTCCTGATCCTCCATACAGTCTGGCTGCAAAGGTCCATACCTGTGGCATTTCATGAGGGTGTCACCACTAAGGCCATGTGTCCCCAACCCACCAAGGGATCTAGAAGGAGCTACATGAATCAGGTAGAGAAATAGAAGCCAGGAAGGGGATGAGGGTCCTCAGGGCTCCTTGCAATGTTCTGACTTCCATGGTTAGGGTCTGGGAAAGAGCCTCTGGTCACAGCTCTCAAGGATTGTCACACAATGGGTAACCTAAGCTTCTCCTTCTTGGTTTTGTTGTTGTTGTTGTTGTTGTTGTTGTTGTTACAGGATTTCTTGGGTGGCCCCAGGGACCCTTATCTGCTTCTGTTAGTCCCATCAAACCTAGATAGTGTCTAGAAGCTTTTATACAAATGGGAAAAAGGCTCTGTTCAAAGGATAAGAAAGGATAGTGTTTGACACTTCTTGGGAAAAGTGAATGACAATCTAGTGTTGTCTCCCCTACCCCTATCTCTGGCCATGTCATCTTGAAGGTCCAGGCCCAGGACCAATGATACAATAATACTTGTTCTGTGAGAGCATACAGTCCCAGAGAAGGGTAGAGACATTCTAAAACCAAACAGGAGGCTTGAGAGCCTGACTTGTGTGTAGCCACTCACGTGTCCATAATTAAGTCCAGCATCTCCCAGGTGGTCACAAACCTATGGTAGATAGTCAATATTATACCTATAAATAGGTAATTCCCATCCTTATAGGCTTTTGGTATATGATTGATAACGTCTTGCATATAGGTTGGGCTCCGTGGATCAAATATGGGGCCGTCTTCCTGAATCCTGTCATCCTGAGGAAAGACCAAGGAAGGAAGGAGGGTTTAAATGTGAAATCTCAGAGACAATAACAACCCATTACCACACACTGAAGTGAAAAGCGAGCATAAAAGACGTTTCTCAGTGTTCTCACAGGAACACAGACCCATTCAGGAACTGCAGTGGATCAGGGGGACCAAAAAGTCTCCTGGCTGCAGGCTGGCCTGTGTTACCTCATTTTTCCTACAGGAAAATAGACAGAGGTGTGCACAAATACTTCGCAGCACACGTCGGAACCGGCCAGGAAGCTTTGGTTTTTGGCGGCGTGAGCAACCAAAACACGTGAAGCAAGAGAACATCCTTGCTCTTCTAGTGCCTCCAGAGAAGTGAGTGAGTTGAGGCTGCTGTTGATGGCTGGTTACCTGGTAACCAGGAGCCTGAGTTTCATCTGTAATAATACTAAGGAAGTGAGGTCACTTTCTGGGGCCCTCCAGTCAGCACTTCCTCCACATAGGCTTTCTCTAGGGCTGACCAGGGCTGCCATCTTCTCTCCTGCCTTTCCATGTGTACAATGGGACACAGTGGTGTCCATATGCCCATGCCACACACTGACCTGGGAAGCCTGGCTCCAGCCAGACCCTCAACTTCAAGAAGGCAGAAGAGGGGGCTGGAGAGATGGCTCAGAGGTTAAGAGCACTGACTGCTCTTCCAGAGGTCCTGAGTTCAACTCCTAGCAACCACATGGTGGCTCACAACCACCTGTAATGAGATCTGGTGCCCTCTTCTGGTCATACATGTATACAAAATAAATAAATAAATCTTTAAAAAAAAAAAAAAAAAAAAAAAAGAAGGCAGAAGAGGTTTCCCAACCATTACCTCTATACCACATGCATTCCAGGAAAAAAGTAATTTTCTCTTAGGGTCTTCCCACTGTTCAAAACCTCCTCCCTGTAGATCATTCTGGTGTTGATTTCCTAGTGTGTCATCTTTTGTATATGATCACAGATTCCCTATACCTGAGAAACCCCATACCACTGTCACCAGAGGTGAAGGAACAAAAAGGCACTGTGCCCATGTCCTCATACCCACACAAGGGCACACAGAGGACCCACTTACAAAGTGCCTAGGTACATGTCAGTATAGAAAAGGCCATGCTTAGATGGCCTTAGGGATATTTAGGTTGAGGTTAGTGTTAGGGTAACAGACAGTAGCAAACTGTATGCGTTCATGTTTAATCGTGCTTTTCAATTATAGGTAGTTATGACTCATCATGTAGGTGCTGGGAGTGGAATCCAGGTCCTCCAGGAGGGCAGGCAGTGCTCTGAACTGCTGAGCCATCTCTCAGCCTCTCTCCTAACTTTTTGATTGTTTGCTTTTTTTTTTTGGTTTTTTCGAGACAGGGTTTCTCTGTGTAGCTTTGTGCCTTTCCTGGAACTCACTTGGTAGCCCAGGCTGGCCTCGAACTCACAGAGATCCGCCTGGCTCTGCCTCCCGAGTACTGGGATTACAGGCGTGCGCCGGCACCACCGCCCGGCATTATACTGAATGATTGTTTGCTTTTGAGACAGGGCTTCTCTGCTGTCCAGCATGGCCTCAACTCAGAGATCTGCCTGTCTCTACCTCCTGAGTTTTGGCCTTAAAAGCTACCATGTCTAGATTCCTTTCTCCTAAATTTTCACAACTTACTTCAATTACCTGAAATTTGAATCCTTCCTGATTCTATTTGGAAATCAAATGTCAGCAGCAGTAAATTTGCTGCCTTCATTTTAAATGCCCTTTTTTTTGTCCTGTCCCAGTTAAGTTGTTTGTGTGAAAAATGTGCAGTTGGGTTCCAGAGGGTGCTGGGGATCAGTTCCCCTGTGGTTTTTCCTGTTTGGAAAACAGTGTCCGGCTTGCCTCTGGATACAGAGTAACCATTCCTTGACCCCTGCTGTTAGAGGTGCATATAAGCCCATGTTGGTATGAATAAAGAGAGCTGCTTCCCTGACGAACTGAAACTGGGTGTCTAGAGTGCTGTTTAACCTCAGTGTCCTTCATCAGATTTCGTGCTCGAGCTGCACGTGTCGTGGCAAGTGGAGGTCCCACTGAGATCTGGAAAGGGGTAAGCGAACGAAGCTCACCCTAAAAGGAGGGGTAGAGGTCTGGAACAGCGACTGGAAGAGGCCAAATGGAAAGAAATGAAAGGTCAAGAATCCTATTTTCCCCATTTGCTAAACCACTTCTTAGGAAGGATCCACTGAGTCAAGTACACCTCACCTCTGCTCATGGTAAGCAAGCACTTGGAAACTAAGAGGGGTGACCCGCCATTTGGGGTTACACAGATAGTCCAGCCAGAGAGTTAAAAATGTCTGCACTGGGGGTGGGAAGTGGGTAGATGACCAGGACCCAGCAATAAGAACATTTCTCAAGGGTGCAGGAATTTCCCCCTGATTCCTCAATGGCTCTATTTATAAATGCCCACAGCCCAGGTCAGTGTGGGTCTCAGGAGAGGAGGCTGCAGTTGGCCCCGAAGGCTGGAGGGAGAGATGTTCCGCCTATTTATTTCTAAGCTGCTGTCGAGACGTTAAAACACCAAGACAAACTTCTCTTTCATAATAACTTTCTTAGGCTCGGTGCCAGGAAGCTTTCACTGCACTGCTTTATGCCACCAACAATGTCCCTGCTGTCCCCTCTCTTCCCACCAGATGAGACCAGCCTCCACCCACAGCCAGATGTTAGTGATGTGTGCCAAGACCTGGAGTAGCTGGGTACTCAGGGAGCAGGCATCACCCAAGGGTAAGCAGTAGAAAGAAGCATACAGCCTAGAATGGTGATTCTCAACCCATGGGTCACGACCCCTTCAAGGTACACCATCCCTTTCACAGGAGTTGCCTAAGACTATAAAAAAAACACAGATATTTACATTCCAGTTCATAGTAGTAGAAAACAAGATTACAGTTATGAAGTGGCAACAAAAATAATTGTATAGTTGCGGGGGGGGGCATTGTAAGGAACTGTATTAAAGGGTCACAGCATTAGGAATGTTGAGAACTACTGGCCTAGAACCTCTATACACACACACACACACACACACACACACACACACACACACACACACTAGAAGGAGGGATCTTTCCTCTCTCCGTCCCTTTCTTTTTCACACCAGGTCTTAGGAAGAGTGAGAGATACATGGAGGAAGAGGTGTTCAGGGCCAGTCAGCAAAAGCTAAGTGGCAGAACATGCAGAACTAGATACAACTTAACAAGCCTAGCCCTAGAAAACATTCTGGCTAGGCCTGGTCCTATCATCACACAGAAATCTGGAAATTATTAGATTAAACAAAATAGCCCAAATTCACAAAGACAAACATGATGTGTTCTCTCCAATATTTGGATCTTTGTATGTGTGTATTTATGTGGATGCTAGTGTTGGTATAGTTCATGAAACTAGAAAGGAAACCACAAGAGTGGAAAAAGAAGTTTTGAGAAGAGAAGAGTGAGGTGAAATAACGCACGTGACCTGAAAGGGCAAAGGGAACCACTGGGCATGGGAGGGGTCAAGGAGTGGAGAGACAGAGTGGAGAGGGAGAAGGATCGACGGAAGCAAATTATGTGATAAAATGTCATAATGAACCATATTGCTTTATATGCTTATATCAAAAAATTAAGAAGCTAGGGAAATGCCTCCGTTGGTAAAGTGCTTGCCATGCAAGTTTGAGGACCTGAGTTCAGATCCCCCACCCCTCCACAAAAAGCTAAGCATGGCAGTGAACACCTATAGTCCCAGCACCAAGGAGGAAAACAGGAGGATTCCTGGGGTTCACTCACCAGTCAGACTAGCCACGAAGTGGGGTCAGTGAGAGAGACCTTGTCTCAAAAAATAAGATGGAAAGGGACTGTTATCAACCTCTGACCTACAAATACACACACACGCACGCACGCACGCACGCACGCACGCACGAACGCACGCACACACACACACATGCACACACATACACACTAAGTAAGCAGGGCTGAGGCTGAGGAGATGGCTCAGAGGTTAAGAGTGTTTATTGTGTGAGCATGAGGACTTGAGTCTGAATCCCCAGCACCCACAGGAAAAACTAAGAGTGGTTATGCATTTTTGTCGCCTCAACACTGTCTGTAGCTTCAACACCCACTGGGTGGGTGGAGAGAAAAAGATCTGGGCCTGCTGACCTGGCTTCAGGTTCAGTGAGAAACCCTGTCTCAGGGAAATGTGGCAGGGAGTGATAAGGCAGGGCACCCAACAGCCTCCTCTGACCTCTGCACACATACACAGGCATGAGCACCTGCACATGTGTGCACCTACACAACACACACACACACACACACATACACACACACACACACACACACACACACACTCCTGCCTCTACTTCCCCAACATGCACAACCATAGCCAGTTCTGTACAATACAGATGTGGGAGACGGTACCCAGGGCCAAGCACTCTACCAACTGAGCCATATCCCCAGCTCCAGTAATTTTACAAATGTTTAAGGGGAAAAGCCATAATTTTTAAAGCCTGCCGGATTTCAAACTCTGCTGCAACTGGAGCCGGGGAGAACTGGGCTAGAAAGCAGTGAAGGGATGTCAGGTTCCTTCCCCGCCTCAGTTCCAACCGAATCCCTTGGAGGCTAAAAGGTGGGTTTAAGGGTGGATGCCGCAGGAATAGTAAAGTTCGTCTAATAAAGCCGCACCAGAGATCCAAGAGGAATCCAGGGTTCAGGCTCTGCTCTTCCCACACTGAGCAGAGCCCAGTGTGGAAGCCTTGGAACCCCAGGACCAAACACCTCTATGACACGTTTTTGGACAGACAACTGGGGATCCAGCAAAGCCTGGTGGTGTAGGCCTTTAACCCAGCTGCTGGTGCAGGGGGTCAGGGGGAGTGCAAGCTGGAGACTAGCCTGAGCTACATAAGCCTCAAAATAAAAAGGAGATGAGGAGGAAAAGGAAAAGAAGGTACAAGAGGAAGGTGGTGGGGAAGAGGAGGGGGGTGAAGGAGAAGTCAAAGAAGGAGAAGGGGAGAAGAGGGGAGGGAGGGGGAAGGGGAATGGAGGTGATAAAGAGGAGGAAGGGAGGGGAGGAGAAAGAGGTTAGGGATGTAACTCAGTGACAGAGGTCGCCTGCCTTGATTGTTCCATCCGAACGGCCGGGCTTGGAAAAATTCTGCAATCATCTAAGGTTATTCTCCAAAATGTAAAGTCAGGAAGAATAAATCCAGACAAAAGTACGTCCCTGCACCACCCGCACGTCCCCATAGAGGCCTTTGCCTGCTGGCGGGTGCATCCTGAGAGCATCAGTTGAGGTAAATTACACCGCAGTGTTCTTGCTCTCGGGCCCTGAGAGTTGTCCAGGTCCCAGCCAGGATATGGCGCCACCTAGCGACCACTTGGAGCAGTTACAGTGGAATTTAATTTTGTGCTCCTTCCCTAGCGGTTATAGCAAGCCCACAGCCAAGGCCACATTGTCTTTAATTATTTCTGAAATTTCTCCCTTCGCTTAAATGTGCGGGGTTGGGGGGTTGGGTGGAGGAGGGGAGGCGCTGACCAACCCTAATCCCACCGTTCCATCACAGGTGAGTTGGTTGACTCAAGTCAAAGCTTTTTCCACCCTCAAGAACCCCAATGCCTGCAGAAGGTGAGCAATGGGGGCATAGGATCGTCCCCTAGTGTGGGTGCTTCTCAGGGTCCGGAATTACGAACCAGTAAATTAACCTGCTACTGTTTCCAGAACACCTCAGAGACAGGAGACAGGGTGAGAAAGAAAGACCTACAGACTGAGACATCTGCTGCAACACGTGCGTCTTTCTTGGCCAAAGTTCCCTTAGGCCCCTAAAGTTCTAACAATGTCTCTCTGAGGCCAGATGAACCCTGGAAAGATTTATGTTGTAGTCTAGAAATATCGGTCTTGGTGAGATCATGTGCTTGCAGACAGCAGTAAGGACACCGGCTCTTTTTGCAAAGGGAGTCAGCATCTTGTCCCCTGGGAAAACTCCACTTCAAACCGTTCTCTGAGAAATGACCTGGATGAAGAACAGACAGGGTCTTGCATTCATGTGTGGGTGTGAATGTGTGGGTGTGGTGTTATGAGTGTATACGCTCGTGTGTGCAGGTGTGATCACCCATGCAGGCATTTGTGGAAGCCTGAGGTCAACTTCAGACTGTCTCCCTCAGTCACTGCTCCACCTTATAGCCTGTTTTGTTGGGAGCAACAGGGTCTTACTGTGCAGCCCTGGCTGGCCTATCACTTGCTATGTAGGGTAGGCTGGCCTCAAACTCAGAGATCTGCCTGCCTCTACCTCCCAGTGCCAGCTTAAAGGTATATGCCACCACGCCTGGCTCCTTGCTTGTTTTTAAGCCAAGGCCTGTCATTGAACCAGGAGCTGGCCAGCTAACCTGGCTGCTTACAAAGCCTCCAACAGCCCCTACCCACCCATTCCCATGGTGGTCCTGACTCTGACCCCTAGTGCTGGATCACAGGTGTGCACAGCCACACCCAACTTTATATGGGTGCTGGGAATCTGAACTCAGGTTCCCAAGTACTACCCACTGAGCCATCCCTCCAGCCCCAGGTGCTGCATTCTTGACACAGCCAGCAAAAACATTCAGGGAGCATATGACTACGGCAAACTGCCTCCTCCTCACATGTCCACTCTTGAGCTGGATGGATCCTTTATCTACATGGGTGGAGGAGGGGATGGCAAGTCGATTGCTCCCATTGATTGAAGCAGGGTTGCATCAGAATGCTACCAAAGCTTTGATGACTCTTTTCAGTGGTCCACAGTTAAGTTCTGCAGGGGACACACTCGCCAACACCAACCTCCAACTCTGTTCCCATGTATGAGGTGTGGTAGAAGGCTTCTGAGCTGAGATTTACAGAGGAGATCTCAGTGTGATCTCCAAGGAACAGGATGAAGCTTGCTCCTTGCTGACCCTGGAGAGCTGCGGGTGGCCCATTAGGTGACTAAGTCTAAGCAGTGTGGTTTGTTCTGCTTCTGAAGCGCCTTAGCCAAGGTTGGAGAGTAGGAAGGATGGGTTCTCTCCCAGCTTAGCTGCAGAGCGGGTGGGCATGTGGGCCCGGAAAGATGCATAAAAGCATAGACTGTCATCTGGGGAGACAGCTGCCACTAAAGTGCTTGCTATGTAGATATTAGGACCCAAATTCAAGCAAGCAGCACATATGTGTAATGCCAGGACTGGGGAGGCTGAGACAGGGGGATACCTGGGCTTGCTGGCTAGCCAGTCAAGACAAACCTGTGAGGTTCAGGTTCAGTGAGAGATCCTGTCTCAATATAAAGTGGGGAGTAACTGAGGCAGACACAAGACATCAGCTCTGGCCCCCACACAAATGCATATGCACATGCACAACACACACACACACACACACACACACACACACACACACACACAGAGCATGCAGTCCCCAGCAGCCCACACGTGGTAACCCAGACATCCTCCTGAAATAAACAGCCATGCAGGCAAGCTGGTGAAAGCAAACAGTAAAGGAACAACACTTGCAACATCCATAAAGGTCAATAGCCAAAAAAAAAAAAAAAAAAAAAAGCAAGTTTCACGGTGCGTGTGGTATCCATTGGTGGGGAGGAAATAGTGTTCGCTTGTCTTCAGCCCCAGCCCTGGATTCCAGAAGAACTCCTGACTCGTGCTTAAAGGATAACTAAGGCACGCAGCACCAAAGTTTGCTTTATTGGTCATGGATAAGGAAAAAGAAAATTTCTCAAAAGGAAAAAATAAATAAATAAATGGTGGAGGCCACTGCTGCAAAAACCACCCTGAAAAAAAAAAAACAAAAAACAAAAAAACAAACCACCCTGAAAAGAGCTGCAGGTGTGAGGCTTTTAAAGGGATTTGTCTTAGACAGGAGGGTGGCAAGGTAGTTAGGAATTCCAGGATAGTTAGGAATTCCCTCCCTCTCTTCCTCCCTCCCCTGTGGCAGCGTTCCCGCTGGCTGCACGGGGCCTGGCTCCAGAGAGCAGCACCTAGCCCTAATCCGTCTTTTGTTTAGCAGACACCTTTTGTTTCCCTCTCTGTGAATCTTGTCTCTGTGTAAACAAGGGTACAAAGGATATTTGGTGGCTTTCTCGCCTTCATAGCAAAGCTAGTGGGAGACTATATTGTTCAACCATGTGACTTACAAAAATTAGTGGTCTTTAAAGTCAACGAAGGGGCTGGGATGTAGTTCAGTTGGCAGAGTGTTTGCCTAGCATGCGCAAAGGTTCCATCCCCAGCACCACATAAAGCAAGTGTAGTGTCTCATGCCTGTAATCCCAGGGCTTGGGATGTAGAAGCATTGGAATCATTGTCAACCACGTAGGAAGTTGAAGGTCAGCTCAGGATACGTGAGATCCTGTCTAGATCAGTCAGTCAATGAAGTCTACTTGAAGCAAGGGAACCTCGAGGGTGTGTTTAGGTTTTCCCTTGAATTCACGAGATGTAATCTTCCAGAGTACATCTTGCCCACACTTTGGACATATTCAGAACTTTTGTAGAAGGAAGAATTCATTCTTACAACATGGTCTTAGCAACACCCAAATCCTCCTGCTGACACCAGGGTAGGGGATGTCACCGTATACTGTAAGAATGGCACACCTTCAAGCTATCTACCACCTGCTGTACACTCCTCCACCCCACTGCCGTTCTTTCATCTGAGGGACACAGAAGGTCTCTGTCCTTAGGCTGGCTTTCTCAGCTCTCAGCAGCCCCTGTGTGTGAAGCCTGTGAGCACACCTCTGCCCAGCCGGTTTGTGTGTCTGTCTTCAACGCTGTCTGAGGAGGAATTCCTCTAAGCTCTCTCATTGGCTGTGGAATCACCTCCCCTGGGCAGGATGCCAGGCCTCACGGAAAGAGCCATGTTCGCTGTGTAGACTTTCCTCCCGGGCACTATAGTAGCAATGGTGCCTGTCCTGCTGTCCCTGCCTCTCCTTCTGGGTCCTGCAGTCCTTCAGGAGACTGGTGAGTGGGCAAAACAGAGGAAGACTGGGGGAGAAATAAGGGGAAGGCAGAGAACAGAATGCTGGGCCATAAGAAGGATCCCTCGTGCACCTGGGATTCCCATATGTGCAGTGGTAAACCAGTTTTAAACCAGTTTGCAAAGTTACCAGTTAACCTAGATCACCCTTGTAGAAGCATTCTGGAAGTCACTGGACTTGTGTTAAATGAGACCTTAAGGAACATGAATCTGAGGGCTAGCGGTGTAGCTCAGTCCATAGGGTGCCTGCTGTGTATGCATGAAGCCTGGGGTTCACTATCCCAGCACCACACAAGCCATGTGTCTCATTCCTGTCATCCCACCACATGGGAGCTGGAAGCAGGAGGATCAGGGCTGGGGGGTGGTTCAGTATGATCTTGAGGACTCAAGTTCAGATCCCTAGGACCCACGGAAATCCAGATGTGGTCACATCTGTCTACAATCTCAGCTTTCCTATGGCAAGACAGGAGGCAGGGCAGAAGAATCCCCCAGAAGCCCATAGGCCAGCTAACATGGCTTGCGCAGCAACAAACAAGGTGGAAGGCAGGATTGACATCCAAGCGTGTCCTCTGACCCACCTGCACTCTGTGACATACCCATGAGCACACCCACCCACATAGACACACAAAAGACTTTTTTTTTCACATGGGAAAAGTATACCCAGAGAGGCAAAGTGACCTGCCCAGAGTCAGACAGTGGAACTGAATACGGACCTCATGAATTTCCTCTACTTTCTCTCTTGCCCCTCTTCTAAGATCCCAGGGGAAAAATACAGAGGCAGGCTAGAAGAGAGGAAACCAGGACCTTCCTCCGCAGTGAGATGAGGCAGCGGGGAACCAGTGAGATCCACAGTCAGTTCCAGGACAGGGAATGAGGCTGTTTGCTGCACACAAAATTTTGGATGAAGATTTCAAACTGCACCAGTTTAAAAACTTAGTGCATTCCCAGAATGTTACATAGTTATTTATGTCTGTTTTATAATAAGGCACTGTCTTTAGAATGTTAAGTATGTTCTAAAGGGGCTGTAAAGAGGGCTCAGCGCTTATGAGTACTTGTTGCTCTTGCAGAGGACCTGTGGTTTAGTTCCCAGAATCCACTTGGTAGTTTATAACTGCCTGTAACGCTAGCCCCAAGAGATCTGACACCCTTTTCTGGCCTCTTTGCATATTGCACACATGTACAGTATATATAATTTTTTAAATAAAGATTTTTTAATGTTAAGTATATTCTATACCAAAAATATGAATTAGTAAGGGGCCTCTAGAGAACAGAACTAATGGGATAGATATACAGGTAGATAGATGGATGGATGGATGGATGCATGGATGCATGGGTGCATGGATGGATGCAAAGATATAAACAGGGATAGGTAGATAGATGATGGCTGAATGAATAGATAGACAGGAAGATATAGACAGGTAATGGGTAGATGGATGAATATATGATAGATAGATAGATAGATAGATAGATAGATAGATAGATAGATAGATAGATAGTAGATAGATGATAGGTAGATAGACTGACAGGTAGAGGCAGATCCCTAGAGTTCATTTATGGCCCAACCTGCCTGAACTGATGAACTCCAGGTCCAGTGAGAAACCCCATCTCAAAAAAATAAGATGTCAGACCAGAGACATGGCTCAGAAGTAGTAGTACTTCCCACCAAGCCAGATAACTAAATTTGATCCCTAGGACCCACATGATAGAGAGAACCAACTCCTACAAGCTGTCCTCTGACTGCTATACACACAGTGGCATGTGCATGCTTGTGCACACACAGTCACACACACACACACACACACACAAATAGACACAATTTTTAAAAAAGATGGAAAGCTATAAAGGAAGACATCCCAACTTGACCTCTGACCTCTACATCATGCACATGTGCTCACACCCACAAGAACACATACATATCACACACACACACACACACACACACACACACACACACACACACAGAAATAATTTTACATGCAAATTAGAGGATACAGTGTAGAGACAACACACAGAACAGTTTCTGACATGGCATCCCCAGGAGAAACAGCGCCCCTTCACATGAGTGAACCTCCCACAGTGTGAGGCGGCAGTAAAAGCAGAGGAAGAAGCTCCATGGCCGGGTCCTCCCCAGTGGGTCTCCTGGGCATGAACCCCAACCCTTAGAATCTTCCCCTCTTCCACAGGGCCTTATTCTCTGATCTTCCTCTACACCAGCTTGTCCAGGCCCAGCAAAGGCATCCCCAGGTTTCAAGCCACCGCGTTTCTCAATGACCAGGCCTTCTTCCACTATGACAGCAACAGCAGGAAGGCGGAGCCCGTGGGGCCTTGGAGCCAGGTAGAAGGAATGGAGGACTGGGAGAAGGAGAGCCAGCTTCAGAGGGCCAGGGAGGAGATCTTCCTCGTGACCCTGAAAGACATCATGGACTATTACAAGGACAGTGCAGGTCAGTGAGATATTACAGACCAATGAGGTGGAGTGCTTTACCTGAGCAGCCCCATGAATATGACTGGAAAAGATTCCCCAGGCTGGAACTAGTCACACACACACACACACACACACACACACACACACACACACAAAGGAGGAGCAGTAAGCACAGATAGCCATGCACAGGTTCACCCACAACACCTCCCATCCTCCGTACTCACATTGACCTCCTCCTTCCCCATGGCTTCTTTTATTTTCACTCCAGACCTCAGCCCCTAAAAGAAGTGGTATCAGAGTCACTTCTTACCCAGGGACACTGACCTTTCAACTCCATGTTCCTGCCCACTTGAGAAAGTAATTCAACACTATCCAGGTGGAGAACAATAGAGGAACATCCCAGCACTCTGTGGGCTCTGAGTGTGCATGCACACTTACATGCACTTACACCAAACACACACACACACACACACACACACACACACACATATACTCTTGCAATCTCGTGTATGTACACACATGCACACGCACACACACAAACCATAGGATGGACAACCAGGAAAGGAAATCGGTCAAAAGAATATCAGTTAAAAGACAGGTTAGAACCAACAAACATGCTCTGTAATCACACGAAAGCCAATGTCAGCTCTTACTGCCTCTGAAATCTGTGGTGAGGGCAAGTTGTAGGATTTGGGGAAATTCTTTTTTTTTATTAAGAAATTTTTTTATTCATTTTACATACCAATCACAGATCCCCTTCTTCCCTCCTCCTGCCCCTCCAGCCTCCCTTTGGGGAAATTCTTAATGGATCTTAAGGCACACAACCATCTCAGAAGTCCAAATATCTAAAAGAGGACTCTGAAGAACATAGAACATTCTAGAACCAGGTGTTGTTCCACACAAATTAAGTAAGCCAACCTATCAGCAACACATGAGTAAACTAAAAAGGGCTTTCTTCCTTCCTGCTCTTGCATGTCCCAGAAATGTCCTCTGTGACCCATCTTTAGCCGGAAACACACTAAAATGACAATTTGGGATATGTAACTCATCCAGCCAAGTTGACATCATAGAAACACCAGAGTTCATCCAGTTGTCAATGTGGAACATATACACATCTTCCATAAGGCTGAATCTCCCAATGAATGTAATATCACACAACCAAGAAACCCTGTCTCAAAAAAAAAAAAAAAAAAAAAATCACACAGCCAAAGTCATGCTGACCCTTTGCCCAGAGGACTACACAACATTCGTTATTTCTGTGTTGGATGTGGTAAATTCTTCTAATTGAGTCAGATGCCCTGTTTATAACCTAATTTTTTATTTGGATTGATGTGCATGCATAAAAATCACATGAGGGGTTGAGGGGATGGCTCAGTCAGTAAAAGGCTTACAGCTAGTCCAGTCCCCAGAACCCATGTCAAAAGCCAGGAAGAGTGCCGTGCACTGTAATCCCAGACCTAGGAAAGTGGAGACAGGGGCTTCCCTGGGCTCACTAGCTAGCCAGTCTAGCTAAAATCAGTGAGTGTTGGGGACCGATTCCGGACAGCGGTGTCCTTACTTTATCAAACCTTACAAAAGCAGGAAGTTCCTGGCCTAACCTCAGGCTGTACAACTTTCTGGAGTACCTGCTAATCAGCCAGCTGCAGGGGCCTGGGACCAAAGTGACCTCACCCTCCCTTAGGAATTTTCCATCCTTCTCTCCGTGCTTCCCCTGATCCCCCTCCCTGCCTGAAGCCCTGTTTATAAGCCTCAAAACCCAGTCAATAAACGGAGACCTCGACGCAACTCAGAATGTCTCTGTCTTCCTTTATGCGCCTGGTCTCCTTTCTCTCTCGCCCCCATTGATCTTTCAGGAGGTGCCTCCTCGGGTCTCATCAAATAAACTGGCCCGCGGGACCGGCCAAGTGGCGCCCAACGTGGGGCTCGAGGAACGGTGACCTGCCGGAGGACGGATAACCGAAGGGGCCCCGGAGAGGATCAGGGTAGAGACGCCCGGACCGCATCACTCGTGCAACGCGGGAGAGTCTTGAGGTAAGTATGTCGTCCCATCGATCATGGGCAAAAATTTATCTAAAGAGGCTGTTTTCTAAAGGAGATGAAAAGGTAATCTTAGGGAGAGAGGAATAAGAGTTAAGAAAAAGGATTTGATAAAATTCTTCTAATATGTGGAGGAGAAATGTCCCTGGTTAGTGATTAATGGACCAGGAAATCACCCTCTGACTTGGAACAAGGTTGGAAAAGATATTAACAAATTAATCAGAGATGGGGAAAATGTTCCCGACGCCTTTTTTAGTTTTTAATGGTGTGATTAGAGATGTTCTAAAGGAAGCAGAGGGAGATGGGCGTGTTTCACATTTACTAGCCCTTGCAGAGGATTTTCTCTCAAACTCCCCCTGCCTGACACCCAAGGGTCCAGAGGTTTATTGACATCTACCGGTAAGAGCGCTCTCTGTCCTGTCTGTGTCTCTGTCATGTTACTTTTGTTTTGTACCGGTCGATCGATTTGTACTTTGCAGGCTCTCACTGGGGCAGACGTGTCCGGACAGTGAACCTGGCGGCAAAGGGAGACGTCCCAGAGCCCTAAGGCCACCTCAGAGGTGACGATTTGGTTTAGGAGCATCTTTGGGTATCTTCCCCCACAATGGGAGGAAGTGCCACTTTGTATTTTGTCCCGGGAATTTGTCAGAGCCATTTTGTGGGTTTTTTTGTATGTTTTGTTGTGATCATTGTTACTTTACTCTCTCCTTCTCTTCAAAGAAAAAAAAAATTTTTTTAACTAAACGAAAAAAGGGGAACTGCTGCAGGCCACAGGAATATATCATAAAAATTCAGCTGGTTATGGCAAAGTCACTACCTGGAGGAATCAGGGAATTCCTCCAGAGAAAGCCAAATCCTAAGGAGTTTTTGGTGTTACTTGGCTTGTTATATATCAGCTGTATTCTGTTATAAAAATCATGTGTGCCTTCATAGTTTTCCCAATTGATTTTTCCCTAAGAAGGGCTAACAATGTGCACTGATCACTCTCTAGACATACACATTCCAGGCATTTGGAGAACAGCCCCAGGAAAGGCTTTCTCTGGAATCAGATATCTCCCCTAGCCATTTTCAAGGACTAAAGGAGACACCACCCAGGTGGTCACCCAACTTCCGAGGACTAACAGTGATAACCACCCACAGGCGAGTCTCCTGACTTAAGGTAAATTCCACAAGGAGACACCGCCCAGGTGGTCACCCAACTTCCGAGGACTAACAGTGATAACCACCCACATACAAGTCTCCTGACTTAAGGTAAATTCCACAAGGAGACACCGCCTAGGAGAGGTGGATGTTAAGTAATAGCTTTACACAGTTTAGCTTGGACCCTCCCTTTTATATACCGGGACTTCCAGGGCACAGAAAGAAAAAGAAAAAAGAGAATGGAAGAACTAGATGGGTAAGAACTTGAGAGGAACAAACTGAGATGGGGAAGAACTAGATCGAAGGGCTAAAAGAGAGGACTAGAGGAATGAGATGGAAGATGAGGAAGAGCCAGATGGGGAAGAACAAGATGAGAAAGAGCCAGATGAGAGAGAAGGAGATGGGAGAGGAGCTAATAGGGGAAAGAACTAGATAGATGAGAACCTAGAAGGGTCAGAACTATATGAAGGAATTAAGATAGAACCTAGAGGTAGATAAATATAGAGAAATCAGGCAAGAAAGGAGCTAGACATGAGAGCAGAATAGAAGCTGTGTAGAGAGAGAACTGTCACAGAATAATAAAGTGTGTGAACAAAAAAAAAAAAAAAAGGTGCATGTCTGACTGACAGGGATGTGGAAGCCCCTGATGTCTGTTTGATCAAGGACAGAGATCCTCCAGTCTGGATTGTTTTTTATGTGATTGAGCCTGGAGGGTTACCCCCCCCCCCCCCAGAGCACGTCAGGCTGTCATTGTTCTTGGAGCTTTGTTGGTTGTTTTGTTGGGGCAAAGTTTTTTCGTGTGCCCTTGGTCTTATATGATTGTTTTCATTGTTGACTTGACTGTGACGGACGCTATGGGACAGTTCCCTTCTTCTCTACTAGACCTTTGCCTAGCCCACTGGAAGGATGTGTGAGCCACAATAGAGGGAACTGAGCTCCCCACCCCCACTCCCCGATTGAAATGAGATAAACAGGTAGCTCCTGCCAGGTGGGGCTTGCATACTGCAGGAGGGGCTTGCTGGCTGTGAATGAGGCCATCCTCTCACTGCTGATGTTCCAGTTCTTGGATTGTCTGTATGAATGTTATTTGTTTCTGTCTACTAACCTCCCTTATTTTCCTAGAGGAAGAGGAGGAAAGAGAGGCATAACAAAGGCCATCTCAGTCCCTCCCTAGCTCTCTTGCTATCAGGACTACAGCCAGCTAGCTGCTCTCACGAGGGTGGGGGTGCGTGCTCTCGGTACAGGCGGGCAAAGACAGGAGCTCTGGACAGGGCAATGGGGACTGCCTGCAACTGACAAAAACTGTGTGAACACTAAAGAGAGAATCTGACCCTCCCTTCCTTTACTGTGATAACTTCAAGGTCTCTTCTGCTGGCCAGCAGCTTCTCTTGTTAACCCTTCTCTGTCCTGATATTGCTTAAAAAGAAATGTTAAATTACCAGTTCAAGATACTGGGAAAATTATGCTTTTGTTTCCACAGGAAAAATAAAAATTTACATGGGTTTTGGTCATTTGAGTTCAGTGGGTTACAAATACTTGCCATCATTTAAGAGACTTGGTTTCAAATTATTGTTGGTTAAGATAAAATATAATGTTTTTATAAAAAATGGCTTGAGATATATATATATATATATATATATATATATATATATATATATATATATATATATATAAAAGAAACATGTTTCAGATTTCTTTGTCTTGCTATTTTGCTGTTACATTGAGACTCCAAAGGGTCATAGTTGTAAAAATGTCTGTCTACTCTACAGGTATGAATGAAAAATGTGGCCACATGTATGTTTGGTTTTGAATGTCTGAGTTTGTATGTCCTTTGTGTTAAGAAATACAAGTTAATACTAGTCATCTGGCTATTCAGATACTAGTTTAAAGCATAAACTGTTCTATTTAAATAAAAAAAAACTGAGAGGTATATTTGACTAACATATCTATAGGAGAACAAATTGGCCTGGTTATTGTTACCAAACTTAGAGATATTTTCAAGATTAGGCCTAGATTTGTTTGGCTCAGATACATTTAATAGATAATAGTCCTCAAACCTGTCAAAGATCTGTTAAATATGGTATTTACAGTATTTGATAAAAAGCTTACTACAGCAAACAGAGACTCCGAGCTCCCCAGCTCCTAGCAATGACTCCCAAGGTCTCCAAAGAAGATATGAAACAACGATAAGAAGATGCCACCTGAATTGTGGACAATGCTGTCCTGACACCTGTCCTGCCAACACTATGAAGACTATAGGAGCCTGGGATGATGACAGTCTGGGTAATGGATAGTCTATGTTGTTTTTTAAATAGACTTAAAAGTCTGCACTCAGGTAAAGTTTATCCTTCTCAGATCTTTGATGACATTGATGACTGGGCTAGCTATAGCTTTCTCAGCTTAGTAATTGATTGATCAATGGATTAATTAATTAAAGCTAATAAGTCTCTTTAAAAAAGGTTCTAAATATAGCCTTACAGATGCTTTTCATTGGGCCAAGGAAATTTCAGTCTAATCTATTCTTGGTTCTCTAGATAGAAAAGACACTATGGATTTCAGGGCAAATTGATAATACTACAATTACTAAGACTATGGGTCTAAAAGTTCCAAATAAGTTCGTAAGTTTTAACTCCTGTTCCTAGTTTATATCTATCTCAACAGGTTTCCACTTGGCTGACAGATACATCCAAGCATCATTTGCTGGTGACAACCTACTGCAAATGACTATGAGCCCTGAACTTGCTGAAAGCTGATATGGACCAATTCAGCCGATATGCATACCATCTCTTCAGCTGGTCAATAAAACGTTCCCTCTTGTCTTTGACTAACATTCTGGCTTTCCAGGGCCTTGATAACAACGTCCCAATGTCAGCAGGAAGTAATTATAGAAGAGAAAACATCGTCCCTGTTTCCCTCCCACCCCAGAATGTTAGCTCAAAAGGGAATTTCTTGTCATAGGGAACCTGAGATAAAGTTCCAAGTTGCTTGAGGATAAGAAACTCTGTCAGCCATCATAAGGCTTTTGGCCCTTGTGCTTCTGCTAATTACTGTTGGCTCTTATATCACTGATGTCTTAACTAAATGATGATTCATGTCTGGGTACCACTAAACTGAGGATGCTAGAATTCCAATATCCACCTCGGAACCCATGACACACTTGCAGATGGCAAAAACTGAATAAGGGGAAGCTCGCTTTGCCATTGATAATGGGAAAACTCTTATGTTGTGGTCCAATTAGTCTCTGATATGGAATTCTTTGAGCAGAGAGGCAGATACACTCAAGAACCTGTGTCTATGACTATTGCCCTCTTGTTAGGTATTGGGGGCATCACTGCAGGAATTGGTACAGGAACTACTGCTCTCGTGCAGAGCAACCACCTTATGCAGTCACAAATGGCTATGACTACTGACCTAGAGGCCATAGAAAGATCCATTTCTGCTCTGGAGAAATCTTTAACCTCGCTCTCTGAGGTTGTGTTACAAAACAAAAGAGGTCTGGATTTACTATTTTTTAAAGGAGGGGGGATTATGTGCAGCCTTGAAGGGAGAATGCTGCTTTTATGCCAACCACACTGGTATTGTCAGGGAATCGATGGAAAAATTAAGGGAAAGGCTGGCTCAAAGAAAAAGGGAGTTTGAAAATCAGCACGGGTGGTTTGACCTTTGGTCCCTGGGCCTTTCAGTGGTTGACTCAGTTTATCAAAAATCAGATTGATTTGGCCTTACCACAACACGTCTCGATTCATTGTCACAGAGTAGATTCCAAGGAGGCCGGCCAGGAGCCCCATCAAGGACTCAGATTCATTGTCCTAAGGCCCTAACGTCCCCACGGTCCTGCTAGAGGGTACTCAATGACGGGAATAGTACAGGGCCCACGCCGGAGACAACAGCATACAGAGGTCACCCGAGACCGGCTCAACACGGCATGCTGCTGAGCGTGGGAAGCCCCCTGTGTAGCCTAAGACAGGGATTCTCTCGGACCTTAGCCACCCCGATCACATGGACTTGATCCATTTTTGAGAAAAGAGGGGGAACTGTTGGGGACCGATTCCGGACAGCGGTGTCCTTACTTTATCAAACCTTACAAAAGCAGGAAGTTCCTGGCCTAACCTCAGGCTGTACAACTTCCTGGAGTACCTGCTAATCAGCCAGCTGCAGGGGCCTGGGACCAAAGTGACCTCACCCTCCCTTAGGAATTTTCCATCCTTCTCTCCGTGCTTCCCCTGATCCCCCTCCCTGCCTGAAGCCCTGTTTATAAGCCTCAAAACCCAGTCAATAAACGGAGACCTCGACGCAACTCAGAATGTCTCTGTCTTCCTTTATGCGCCTGGTCTCCTTTCTCTCTCGCCCCCATTGATCTTTCAGGAGGTGCCTCCTCGGGTCTCATCAAATAAACTGGCCCGCGGGACCGGCCAAGTGAGCCTCAGGTTCAGCGAGAGACCTTGTATCAAAATCATACAGTGGAAGACATCTGGCATTGATTTCTGGCCTGTACAAGCACTCTCACATGCTCACGCGAGCGCATGTGCGCGCACACACCCGAACACACACACACACACACACACACACAGAGGAATAGGCTTTTCTTTTCTTTTTTTTCCTAGAACTCACTCTGTAGACCAGGCTGTCCTCAAACTCACAGAGATCCACCTGCCTCTGCCTCCCAAGTGCTGGGATTAAAGGCATGGGTCACCACTGCCCAGTGTGAACACACAGGATTATCCACAGAATGAATCATTGCTTTTTAAGAAGAGCTGAGATGTCCTATGGACATCAGGCCCCCTTTTTCTCAGGCATTCCTATCAATTCTCAATGAATCTATCAATGAAGTAACAAAGATAAATATTTCACATGAATTCGGCAAAATGGAATTCTTCTCATCAAGGCCAAGCTGACTGAAGCCAACAGTGATGGCCAAGTCTGACAGCAACCAAGATCGCCATCAAGTCTCCAGTATGGCACCATTCCCTAGGTAAACACATGGCTAAGTGGTAGCAGATTGGTTACTCGAAGGGACAGCACTTCGTTCTTACCACAGTAGATGCTTTCTTTGGACTAGCTTTCCATGTCTGCTCCTCTGCTGCCAAAGCGATCATCTATAGACACATGATTATTCATGGCTTTGGTACTCCCTGCAGCATTACTCCTGACAAAAGAGCTCATTTCACAAAAGACCAGGTGTCGAAATCAGCTGATGCTCATGGAATTTATCAGTCTTGGGAGATAGGAGGTACGTGTAAGATGTGCTGATGTAGATACACACTTCTGAGCATAGAGGCCAACAATCAACCTCAATGATCTTTGGGAGCCATACACCTTGTGTTTTGAGACAGGGTCTCTTACTGGGGCCCGAGGCTAGCCAATTAGGCTAAGCTAGAATTTTGCCTGTTTCCAACTCCTAGTGATGAATTGCAAGCACATGCCACCATGGTGTCAGGATGTGATGTGGGACCAAACTCAGGCCCTCAGTCTTGTGCAGAAAGCTCTTTATTAACTGAGCCATCACCCCAGCCCTTCATTACTCTTACTTACTATAGGACCTTCTGCATCCTGGTACAACTAACCTAGTAGGCTGGTGATGCCTGTGAAGACTCAACTGTCACAACTGCTAATGCAATGCCTTGTCTTGCAGGCAGTGTCATCTGGGATGAGGTAATACTCTAAGCCAACAGTCGATTCATACTTCTGTTTCTCCTACAGCCCAGAATCTCAGAACAGGACTCCAAGGACTTAATGGATACAAATAGGAATGAGTCCTCTCATTATAAAATCTCTAACTAGGAGCCAGAGATATGACTCAGTTGGTAAAGGCACCTGCTGCCAAGCCTAATGACATAAGTTCAGTGCCTATGAGCCACATGATAAAAGAGAAGACTACTAACTTGAAAGAGTTGTCTTCTGACCTCCATATGCTCATGGTGGCATAGGAGTAAACACACACATGCACACACACACACATGCACACACACACACACACCACCACCATCACCACCACACTCACCTACACACATGCACAAATAAATAAATAAATAAATAGATAGATAGATAGATAGATAGATAAATAAATAAGTAAATAAATTGTAATTAAAAAAGCAACAGGACTAGAGAGATAACTCAGTGTTTACGAGCATTTGTTGCTCTTGCGGAGCACCTGGATTCAGTTCTTAGCACCCACATAGTGGCTCACAACCATCTACAATTTCAGTGCCAGGGGATCCAACGTCCTCTTCTGACTTTCTCAGGTACAAGGCACATGTGTAGTACACATACACACGTGCAGGTAAAACACTCATACAAATAAAATAAGAATAAATCTTTTTTGAAAAATTTAAGAGCTCAGACTGCTCTTGCAGAAGACCAAAGTTTGGTTCCCAGCACCCACACTGTGGCTCAGAATCACCTCTAACTAACAGCAGGGGATATGACACCTTCTTGTGGACTCACCAGACCCTGGCACAGATATACATACATACATACATACATACATACATACATACATACATACATACATACACACACACACACTTAAAAATAAAATCTTTTAGCCAGGAGTAGTGGTGGCTCAATCCTTTAATCCCAGTACTCAGGAGGCAGAGACAGGTGGATCTCTGTGAGTTCCAGGCTAACCTGGTCTACATAGTGAGTTCCAGGCTAGCAAGGGCTCCATAGTAAAAACGTGTCTCAAAAAATGTTTTTAATCTTCCTTAAAATCAGTTATCTTCCTGTCCCTGCACTTTAGAAGTCTTAGTTCCAATGAGGAGAACTTTTCTGTAAGGGCACACAGTAGTGTTCCACTTAGTGAGACTTGACAGTCATCCTGCTTTATAGATGATTGCTCTAGGGGAGGTTTCTGTGGGGGAGATTGCTAGAGCAGTGGTTCTCAACCTTCCTAATGCTGCAACCCATTAATGCAGTTCCTCATGTGGTGACCCCTTCTCCCAACCATAACATTTTCATTGTTACTTCATAACTGTAATTTTAATACTGTTATGGATTATAATATAAATATCTGTGTTTTCCAATAATTTTAGGTGACCCCTGTGAAAGGGTCATTCAACCCTCAAAGGGGTCATGACCCTCAGGTTGAGAATCAGTGCTCTAGTGGCTTGGAATGGTTTCTACAGACTTAGCAAGAGAAATGAAGTTGCTGTGCAGTCAGAATGAGGAAGAACTTGTCTGAAATCTGGAGGTTTGTGACCTATGACACAAGTTAGTAGAAAACTGGGGACTGGGGACTGGGGAGGTTTCTCTGTGGTTAGAGCACTTAGGAGTATGATGACCAGAGTTCAGATTCTCAGAACCCATGTATATATCAGGTGGTGATAGCAGCCCACCTGCAATTTCAACCCTGAAAAGTGGAGACGGGAGATCCCCAGAGCAGGGTAACCAACAAGACTAGCCGTATTGCCAAGCTTTGGATTTGATTGAGATGCCTTGCCTCCGTGAGTAATGTGCAAGAGCAATTGAGAATGATTCCCAGCATCAGCCATGGGCCTCCACAAGCACATGCATCTACATACACGTGTGCACACCCACACACATATCCACACATGTGCAAACACATGAAAATGGAAAAAATAGGAAACTTAACCCCAGTTCACACAGGAATGTGACTGGCCCAGATACTTCAGAAATCTGGATTTGAATCACCTTATTAGACAAGAAAACATGATCAATTGTGGACAAAATGAATATGGAATGGGTAGAGGGACCACTCATACATGTACACACACACACACACACACACACACACACACACACGCATGCATAAATAAAAACAAAAATAACTGTACAAAAAAAGGGGTGGCTGGAGAGATGGCTTGGCAGTTAAGAGCACTTGCTACTGTTTCAGAGGACCAGAACTCAGTTCCCACCACCTGTATACAAGCAGGTCACAACCACAAGTAACTCCACCTCCAGGCAACCCAACACCCAATCTTCTGGCCTCCTCAGGCTCTTTAAAACATGCGAACACACACACATACACACACTCACACAAAAAAAAATTAGAAAATAAGTACCGTTCATAATCATGTGTATACCTGTAAGAATAAAAACTGTAATACTGTAAGCATGTCTTCATAATTCCCCTATGAATATTATATATTAATATTGTAAATTGTTTTATGGTTACTTCATTCCCATTGTCATCATTTTTTTTTTTGAGACAGGGTCTCACCATGTAGCTCTGGCTAGCCAGGAACTCACTACATAGACCAGGCTAGAGCTCATAGAGATCTACCTGCCTCTGCATCTGGAGATTAAAGGCGTGTACTACCATACTCAGCTTGTCACCCTGTTATCAAACAGAAAGGATCTGAACAATAGTTAAGATAGTATCTTATATTAAAGAAACTGGATATAAAGGGGGAAATAAGATAAGAACAGAATTTCTGACCCCAAACTGCCTTCTAAATATTTATGCTTATGTCCTACTCCCCACCTTAATCAGAGAAGTTTTTTGCAATGAATAGCAGTGAATGAACACTCCTGGCTGCTCAGGGGACTGAGAATGGGTGCTCACACCTAAAAACGACATTTATTCCTCCCCTTCCAAGACTCAGGAAACATCGTGTAAGAAAGGACAGGGGTGGGGGTGAGAGCCAGAAGACAAGGGAAAGTGATGCAAATGTTCTCTTCTGAGCGTGGTACAACCATTGCAATCAAGATCCTGCAGCAGCTGAGTGTGATGGCACATCCCTGTAATCCCTCTCTTCCAAAGCAGAGGAAGGCAGAGTTCTATGAGTTCCAGGCCAGCCTGGTCTATGTAGTGAGTTCCAGGAAAGCTGGGGCTCTATAGTGAGACCCTGTCTCAAACACACACACACACACACACACACACACACACACACACACACACACACACGAGAGAGAGAGAGAGAGAGAGAGAGAGAGAGAGAGAGAGAGAGAGAGAGGGAGGGAGGGAAGGAAGGAAGGAGAAGAAGGAGAAGGAAGAGGAAGAGGAGGAGAAGAAGAAATGAAATCCACCTTCCCAACATTTACCCTGATTGGTCCAACACAGTCATGATATTGACACACAAGCTTTTGAATCAGTTCATACAGACAGTCCTCCATCTCTTCCTTCACCTATAAATCTCCATAGGAGAGGTGTTTCATCATCTGCCTCTTGTCTCTCCTCCTACCTTAGGAACCTTTCTGAATAATTTTCTATCCCTATTTGTAATCCACCTTCTCTCTTTCTTCTCTGGAAGCCTTCTTCGTATCCTGACCAAATGTCACCTTTGACTTAAAGCATAAGCTGACAGCTAGCTACTTCTGACAAAGCTTTCCAGGATGCTTCAAGCCCCAGTGTTATCTTACCTGGAATTTCTTCAGCGGGTCCTGGTGGACAGAAGAAGCACAGAAGAGAAGTGAAAAGGGAAGGCGTGTCCCCACAGGCATGCACATTGCCTATTGATCATGCCAAGTTCATCAGACTTCCTTTTCCAACCCTGGAAAATTTCCATTTACTGTTGGAGTGGAATTTATTCCATCAAATTTCCATTTACTTTTGGAGTGGAATAGAAATGCTAATGCAACACAGCCATCAATGCACCAATTACCTGAGTCATAGCCTCACGGAAGCAACAGGACATGTGACTCCATGAGATTTTTCACAATCCCTGCTCAGAACATGCTCTCTCAGCCCACAACGATGCAAATTCTGTGTCTGACCTGTTTTCACCCCTACTAAGTCTTGGAAGCCTCCAGATGTTGCCTCTGGATTTAAATATACAACTCCACCACCTTTCCACCCCAATTTCTAAGTTTAGTCAATGGGACTTCTCATTAATACCTCTTTATTAAGATGCTAAACATAATATCAGCTTGATCATCAAAGTTTCCAAAGTCAAAAGAAAATCTGATCCCTAATTCCTGCTGTCCCATGGATCTTGGTTAACCTTCTCCATTGTTTCAAATTAAATCTTATGTAACAAAAATCTATATATTTAGTTTACAAGTAAGGATCCCCTTCCTGGCTGACAACCGTTTCCTCAACAGTAATCAAGACGGACTTGGCCTGACATGAGCCAGTCACAAAGAAAGAGGAACACCATCTATGAGAAATGAAATGTTCCCATCCTGGAGGACCTATGATGTCAGCTAAGACGAGTAGGCATTGGGTAGATAACATTAAGGATTTTACCCAAATGACACATCTTGGATCTCTTTTGGGGAATATTACCCAAGATACTAATTAATCTGTGTCCCACATATAGAGACAAGCACCCCTAAAGATTTTACTTGCGGGAGCTGGAGAGATGGCTCAGAGGTTAAGAGCACTGACTGCTCTTCCAGAGGTCCTGAGTTCAATTCCCAGCAACCACATGGTGGCTCACAACCATCTGAAATGAGATCTAGTGCCCTCTTCTGGCCTGAAGTCATACATGCTGTTTACATAATAAATAAATAAATAAATAAAAAAAAAAGATTTTACTTGGAGTTTGTATGTTGGAGTCTGGGGAATGAGATATTTTAGGGAAATTGGCTCTGATGATAACATGGGAATATTCTCTCCAAGGACCAATAAATTGTACAGGCAAACAACTCTAGAGTCTCTGACTTATTCTCCATTTTTAAATCCAGGCCTTTCTCATAACTTCATATTCAACCCTTTAAAAACAATCTGAGAAAGATCTAGTCCAGTGATTATCAGCTTTCCTAATGCTACGACCCTTTAATACAGTTCCTCATGTTGTGGTAATCCTAATCATAAAATTATTTCATTGTCACTTCATAACTCTAATTTTGCTGCTGTTATGAATCATAATGTAAATATCTGATATGCCACCCCTGTGGGGGTGAAGACCCACAGGTTGAGGACCACTGATGTAGTCTCTCTTACACAGTAGACCATTTTGAGGAGTTTCCCCAGGGGTTCTATCATAGAAAAGAAGTCACAAAATAGAGACAAGTCATTTCCACCCTCACTCTTGATTATACCCCAATTGCATAAGATATAAGAATAAAATATGTGAAGTGATTTTGTCTAAGAGTAAAACAAAAAAATGCCATATCCCTTCATCTTTTTATTTACTTTCATCTAGTCCCAATACATTGACTTCCTTCTCATAAAGATATACTGAAGAAGCCAACATGTGGGATCAGACTAAAGGAACTTTATAAACTATATAAACACAATAGAGTTTTATTCAGCCTGAAAAGTGAACAAACATATGTAATTTGCAGAAAAATGAGTGGACCTGGAGATCATGTTAAGTGAAATAAACTAGACTTAGGAGGAAAAATGTCACCGCTTCTTTTAATGAAGAATCTAGTTTTTAAATCTATGTAATATATATGTTAGATATATACATATATATATATATATATATATACACATAACACATACAACATGAAAGCAGAAAGCGTTCTATTGTAGGGAGGGAGAAGGACAACAGCATGGGAGGAGCAATAAGAGCAACTAATGGGGATAAATATGAGCGAGATGCAATGATATGCATATGTACAAATGTTATAATAAAACCCTTATTTTGTATGCTAACTAAAAATAAATTAAAAGAAAATATAAGTGGTCTTAGTGCTGGAGAGATGGTTCAGTAGTTAACAGCACTTACTTCTCTTGCAAAGGACCTGAGCTTGGTTCCCAGTACTAATGTCAGGTGTCTCACAGGGACCTGTAACTCCAGATTCAGGGTATCTAATGCCTCTGGTCTCCAAGGGCAGTCACATTCACATGAACATACCCCCCCATACACACACACACACACACACACACACACACATACACACTCACACACAATTAAAATTAGTTTTTAAAGAAAGAAAGTGGGTTTTTGTTACTCTATCATAATCTGGATATTAAATGTCTGAGTCGCTCCATATTGTTGCTTGTTCTTTGAGTAGATTAAATGCACCATCGTCTTCTTTACACCAGAATATAGTATCTGTCTAGTTAAGGCAGCTATTACAGCTGTATCATTCATTCATTTATTGGACCACCATTTAATGAGTACCTATTCCATTTCCAGCATTGTATCATTGGTTAGCATTTGTGGAATGTTTAACAAGCACATGATCCTTTCCCTAGTAGGCAATTAAATTGCCAAGGACTTGAGGGATTGCATTAATCACTTCTGTCCAGATGGAAATGATGTGAAGGAACACATATACTGTGTAATGGGAGGATTAACAACCATAGCAATCAGTGGGGCATAACTGACCTCAGTCGTCTTCTGGGAATGTGAGCATCATCAGCACCTTGTCTTTCCATCTTCCATCTTGTCTTGCATCTCATTGTCTCAGACATTCCCGTATGAAAGGTGAATGCGGTATCTAGTTCTATATTCATCCTCATCTCTAAGTTAAAAACTCACTCGCCGGGCGGTGGTGGCGCACGCCTTTAATCCCAGCACTCGGGAGGCAGAGGCAGGTGGATCTCTGTGAGTTCGAGGCCAGCCTGGGCTACCAAGTGAGTTCCAGGAAAGGCACAAAGTTACACAGAGAAACCCTGTCTCGAAAAACCAAAAAAAAAAAAAACAAAAAACAAAAAAAAAAAAAAACTCACTCTAGGGGACCAAAGAGATGAATGAGCAGCTAAGAGCACTGGCTGCTCTTCTAGGGAACCCAGGTTTGATTCCCAATACCACACATGGTGGCTCACAACTATCTGTAGCTCCAGTTCCAGGGAATCTGATGTACTCTTCTGGCCTCCACAGTGACTGTACACACATGATGCAGGCAAAACACCCAAGCTCACATAAAAACAAACATTTTTAGTTAATCACTTTAGAATGGGCTGGGGCACAGCTCTCATCTCATCTGGTAAAGTACTCATCTGGTGTTCTAGAACCCCTGGATTTGATCCCTAACCCTGAAATATAAAAATAAACATCCCAAGAAGATGTCTTCCACAGAGCCTCAGACTAACGGCCACTCTCTGAAGCCTTCACTGTCTACTTGCTGTGTTTGATTTGCTCATAAAGAAAATATGTCTTAGTTAGGATTACTATCGCTGTGATGAAACACCATGACCAAACACAACATGGAGAGGACAGGGTTTATTCATATTTCGATGTAACAGTTCATCATCAGAAGCAGTGAGGGCAGGAACTCTCACAGTTCAGGAACCTGTAAGCAGGAGCTGACGCAGAGGCCATGGAGGAGTACTCTTACTGACTTGTTCCTCATGGCTTGCTCAGTCTGCTTTCTTATAGAACCCAGGACCACCAGCCCAGCGAAGGTACCATCCACCATGGGCTGGGCCTTCCTACATCAATCAGTAATTAAGAAAATAGCATAGAGGCTTGCCTACAGCCCAATCTTTAGGAGGCATTTTCTCAGGTGAGGCTCCCTCCTCTCTGATGACTCTAGCTTGTGTCAAGTTGACATAAAATGACCAGTACAATGTCTTCAAAGAAGTGATGCTTAAGCCAGGCTTGGTGGCACATGCCTTCAACCCCCAGTACTGGGAAGGAAGGCTCTAGCAGAAGGGTTGTAAGTTGAAAACCGTTCTGATCTACTCATTCAGCCTTTGTGTCAAAACACCAAAAAAAGTGACACCGAAGCCAAGATCTTTATACTAAGGTAAGAGTTATCCAATTAAGAGGAGACTAAGGGGGCCTGGGAACTTGGTCGGTTGGTAGAGCACATTGCTAACGTTCATCAAATCTTGTGTTCACTTTCTAGCACCATATAAAACTGGCATGGTAGTGCATGCCTTCGACCCCAGCCCTCAAGAGGTAGAGACAGGAAGATCAGAAGTCGAAGAGGATTAGAAGTTCAAGGTCATCCTCAGCTATATACTGACTTTGAAATCAGTCTGGAGATCCATGACTTTGTATCAAATAAAGGAAAAGACACGAACAGAGAACCTATCTCTTTTATTAATTTTTTTAGTTACTATATAATTTACTGTGTTTCATTATAAGATTTGTGTGTGTGTGTGTGTGTGTGTGTGTGTGTGTGTGTGTGTGTCATTATACTTCATGCCTCTCCCCCACTGCCCTCCTCTACGCTGCCCCTATCCTTGTCTGGATGGTCCTCTTCCTGTCTCCAAGAGATGCCCCCTTCTATTTTCATGTCAAATGCATCCCATTACTCTGAATTCCCCTCACCTTAGCATCTCTTCCTCCCCTCTCATGGTCCCCTTTCTATTTTCATGACATAGACACATACATACACATATAAACACATATATAATTTTAAATTTGTGTTCTGGTTGTGAGGAAAAATGTGTGGAATGTGTGTTTCTGAGTCTGAATCATTTTGCTTAACATATTGACTCAGTTGCATACATTTCTCTACTAGCACCATTATTTCATCTTCTGTACAGTTAAATAAAATTCCATTCTGCATAAGCATCATATTTATCAGTTCATCTGTTGATAGGCATATAGGATGGTATCACTTCCTAGCGATAGTACAGCCATAGACAAGTGCAAGCATCTCTTATGTATGTTGATTTCAAGTCTTCAGGCTCATGCCCAAAAGATATAACTGGGTCATATGTAGTTGTTTTCAGTGGTACGACAAACTCCAAATGACTTCCATGGTTGATGCACCAGTTTGCATTCCCACCAGAGGGAATAAGGGTCTCTCTTCCCCCAGAATTTCTTTTCATGATGATAGCCATTCTGACTCAAATGAGATGAAATCCTAGAGTGCTTCTAGTTTGTATGTCATGATGGCTAATGATGTCGAATGCTTTTTCAAATGTTTATTGGCTATTTGTAGTTCTTTCATTAACTGTTTGATTCATTAGCCCATTTGGAGATGGGAAAAATTAGGGGGTGTTTTATTTTTACAGTTTTTTCTATGCTCTGAATAATATTTATCTACCTACTGTATACTTGGCAAAGACTCTCCACTGCTGTAGGCTCTCTTCGCTTTGGTTGCTTCCTTTGCTCTGCAGGAGTTTCTCAGTCCTGAAGAATGCCATTTGCCAATTCTTGGGATTGCCTCCTGTGCCCCTGGCAGCCTCTTCAGAAAGTCCCTGCCTACACCTACATTTTTGAAATTTCGCCTATTTTCCCACCAGTTTTAATTTTTCCTTAAGGCCTTCATCCATTTAAATTTGGGTTTTGTGCAGGGAGAATCCAATTCTACATGAGGATAGCCAAGTTTTCTGAAACCATTTGCTAGGAGGCTAATCTTTTCTCTACTGTGTGTATTCTTGGCAGTTCTCTCAAAATTTAGGAAGTCTAGCTGTATAGTTTATTTCTGGGTCCTCTATTCTGTTCCATTGCTCCATGGGTCTGTACTTGGTGCCACATTGACTTTGTTACTATAGCTCTGTTGTATAATTTGACAAGTACTATGAAACCTGCAACACCTAGTTGGAATAGCTTTGGCTATTTAGTGGTGTCTGTGTGTGTGTGTGTGTGTGTGTGTGTGTGTGTGTGTGTGTGTCCCCACATGAATTTTTTTCTAGCATAAAAAATGTCGTTGGAATTTTTATGTAGATTGCAATGAATTTGTATATTCATTCCTTTTGGTAATGGAGCCGTTTTCACAATATTATTCTACCAATCCATGAGCATGGGAGATGTTTCCATCCCTTGTGTATTCTTCAACCACTTTTTCAGTTTTCGCTGTGAATGTGTTTCACCTTGTTTAATCTATTTCTAGACATTTTTAAAGATTTGTTTTATTTTTATTTATGTGCACGTGTGTGAGAGAACGGGAGGGACAGAGAAAGAGAATATTCCATGTGTGTAGACCCAGTATGGGTACTGGAAACTGAGCTCAGGTCCTCTGAAAGAGCAGCAAGTTCTCTTGACCACTGAGCCACCTCTCCGGCCCCATCTTAGGTATTTTAGAAACTATTTTGAATTGCAATATTTTCCAAGATTTTCTTCTCAGCTAAGTTCATGATTAGCATATTTTAAAAAAAGCTACCGATTAGTTCTTGGTAGATGGCTCAGTCAGTAAAATGCTTGTTGCACTAATGTGAGGGACCTGAGTTCAATCTCCAGCACTCACAAAGTGGAGGTGGGGTAGATGTGGCAGCATGTGCTTGTAATCCTAGCACTGAGGAGGTGGAAACAGGAGAATTCCTGGTGTTCACTGGCCAGCCATGCTGGCCAATCACTGCGCTCCAAGCCCAATAAGAGATTCTGTCTTTAAAAAGAAGTTGGAAAGGGACTGAGGAAAACACCTGACCTTCACTTGATCTCACCATGTACATTTGCACACACACACACACACACAGAGAGAGAGAGAGAGAGAGAGAGAGAGAGAGAGAGAGAGAGAGAGAGAGAAATAAAATCAACTTTTTTGAAGGATGAAATGTAGAGCAGCTTCTTCCTAGGTATCAAACACTGGAAAGTGTGAGACTGGAGAGGTGACTCAGTGGTTAATAACACTGGCTGCCCTTGCAGAGGACTCAGGTTCAGTTCCCAGCACCTACACAGTGGTTCACAACCACCTGTAACTCCAGTTTCAGGGACTCTGATGCCCTCTTCCATGGACACAAGACAGTCACATAGTACACAAACATTCATGCAGGTCAACACTCAATCAAAAAAAAAGTAAAACTTTAAATAAAAAGTGTAAATGGCCACATACATGCATGGAGTGAGGAAAAGGGTCTGATGAAGTGTAGAGTCTTGTCTCTCCTCTGGTTTATGATGTTGCTGACTCTGCATTGGACAAGTGCTGTCTTCCAGAGTGCTGCATCTGCCTTCACTTAATAACTTGTCTTCTTGGCAGGTCAGTGGCCTCTGCTGACCACACTTAACTATCCACAGTCTGCGCAGGCTCTCTGAACCTTCAGCTGCAATCCCTTGGGTTAACTAGTATTCTGTCTAGGGCTGGGGACTGAAAGTGTCTGCCCCAGGTGTTGGAATTGTGAGTACCACAACACTGCAAACTGTGTATTAATCACCCTGTGGGAGGAGGTACCTATGGATGAATATGTGCACATAAGTACCATGACCACTGAGGCCATAAGAGGGTGTCAGATCCCCTGGACTTACTAGACTTACCGTAGTTGTGATCCTCCCAACTCTGATCCTCTGTAAGAGTAACAAGTGCTCTTAACCACTGAACCATCAGCCCTTGGGTTACTTCTTACCAATGCATCAACCTATGTTTTTCTGTACTTTTCACATACCCTAATACTACTTTGGTAAATTTCTGAAGCTTTTTCTCTCTTTCTTTCTGAAGTTTTTTTTTTCTTGTTGTTCTCACTCTTTTCCCTTACTGGATTCCCTGGAGCCCCCTTCTACCCCACCATCTTACTCGGAAGCCTCAAAATAGATTTAAAAGCAAGGAATAGATAAAGTCATTTCCTAATGTCAAGGAGAGCTATTGTTATCCAAGATTTTACTTGTAAATACATGACAGATTCCACATGCATTTATTCCTGGTTATTTACATAGTTAGTGAATGTATTAGTCTATGGTTCTCCAAAGAAACAGAACCAACAAAATGTCTGTATATGTACATGTGTTCTTGTACCTGTGTGAGATTTATCATAAGGAATTGCTTCACTCTAATATATGTAGGATTTAGGAGGCACAGTAGGGTGAGGAGGCATGAATCAGGAACGTTAAGAACACCAGGATGTTCTTTCAAGGGAAGAAATAAAATACCTGTTATCCTCCCAGAAGGCTGGAAGCAGGTGTGATTTCTAGTCTGGTGACCTTTGCACTATCTAGCCTTTGCACTAAGTATGGGGCTGGAGACAACATTGAACCCTCCCCCAATTTTAAGCTTATTTTTCTCAGTTAATCTATAGAACCTATCACATGTACTTTACAAAGAGTTTCAATGTAATCATATCCAATATTTATTTAGCTTACTTTGTGTTTTAGTGTGCACGTGGGATTAGGTAATCACCAGGAAAGTGTTGAACCAAACAAATGCCTTCACGGGCCAGCAGAGAGGTGATCCGTAGGAGACAAGAAGATTTGGTTCAACATGGCTCAGTAGCTGGTGTTGGTTCAAACATCAAGAGTCTGACCCCGAATGGTTTGTTTTAAGCACATTTAAGCACAGCACAATTTGATGAAGTTCATGGGTCTACCCCTCTAGAACTGAGAGTCTTAGATACGACAGTTTATTTCATAAATTGCCTTGGTCATGATGGTTTAGCACAGCAACAGAAAAGTAACTAAAACAGTAGGTCACCAACACTTATTGAAATATTGGTCAGCTGTAAACTTTTATTTAGCTTTTGTTTTTAACTCACAAATGCCTTTATTTTGCCTTTGATTTGGAGAGTTATTTCTGCCAATGGTAGGATTCTAACAGGATTTTTTTTTTCATTTTTATACCTCAAAGATTTTGCTCATTTACATTATTTCCAATAAGAAATGTATTTTCATCTTTGTCTTTTTTTCTCACTGTAAAAAAAAATAACTCATAAGTGATCAGAGACATAAATGTAGAAGCTAAAAGTATAAAACTCTTAGATGGAAACACAGGTGTACATTCGTAGCTTTGGGTCAAACAATGGCCTCTCAAATGTAGCACCAAAATCACAAAAAATGAGTAATTTGACTTCATCAAAATGGAAAGCTTTTGTGCATCAAAGAATACTGCCAAGACCCTGCTGGCTAGTTTTCCTCGTAACCAACAGTCTTACTCATGTATGAATCCTGTGAGTTACAACAACCAGCCTCACAAGACATACCCAAGGGTGCAACAGTGGTGTAGGTGTTATGGGAGTAACAAAGTGCTTTCTGATTGGATTGAAGATCCACTCCACCGGAGGAAACTCATGCCTGGTACTATAAATCCAGCCAAGAAACCATTCTGGGGAAGAAAAGCCTGTTACTATTAGTTTGCTACATTGAGATAGTATCAAACTGTCTTCTAAATAATTCCCTATACCTATAGATTAGGTCAACTCTCATTGCCCACCAGAGAAATTTCTCTGTGATACTCAGACTCACATTTTGTCAAAATGCAGAGAACAAGTGTCTGTGGAGTACTCAGCCACAAATGAGACATCTGTATCACACCCTTGGCCCCAAAGCTCAGGTGACATCAGAGAAGAGGGGAAGTAAGGTTTAAAGAGCCAGAGCTCTGGGGGGTCTGCTTCGAAACCACGTCTTCTTAACACAGCAGAGATGCTGCACTCAGGAGCTCCCAGAAGCAATTGTTGTCTACACAGGCTCACAGCACTCATCATTCCAGTATGCATGGCTGGTGGACTATCCACAGCTGAGGAACTGTTAGCAGTTGATAGATGATGGTGGAGGAAGAGTCCATGTTCTTCAGGGATGTGGCATCAGGTAGGCTGACCATGTTCTGTTAGGTGGCTTGACACCCATGCACATTTGAGTAGCACTGATTTTGTACTCAGTGAATTATAGAGAAAAAAGAGGACATGAAATCAGGATGGGGACATGATGGGGGATCCAGGAAGAGTTAGATAGGGATGTGAGGGTAGACATGATCAAAATACACCGAATACATGTATGAAAGTATCAAAGAATAAATAATTTTAAAAGAATACTACTCAGAAAAAAATGAAAGACAACCATGGAATGGAAGAGAATATTTTGAAATGACTCATCTGATAATTATCTAATAATCATGTTATATAAAAAGTTCTTACAATGCAAAACAAAAAAAACTGATTTTAATTGGCAAAGAAGAATTTGGTCTTTTCTACAAAGATATACAAGTGACCAATAAGCATGTTGCATGATTCCATCTCTATAAAATCCCAGACTAGGATAACCCATTAAAACAGAAAATGGTTGCTTACATTTAGTGGAAAGACAAGAGAGATAAGGAGTTAAAAGTAATAGCTAATTGATGCAAGAGTTTTTGTTTTGTTTTCTGAGATTTTATTATTTTATTTATCATCATGTGTGTGTGTGTGTGTGTGTGTGTGTGTGTGTGTGCGCGCTGTGGCACATATGTGGAGGTCAGAGGACATCTTGTGGGAGTTGGTTTTCTCCCTTCTCCATGTGGGTTCTGGAGATGGATTTCAGATCATGAGGCTTGGTGGCAAGCACCTTTACCCACTGTACCGTCTCACCAGCCATCTCACTGGATGCGTGGAAGAAGATCCAGTTGCTAGGTTTTCTGCAAGCAAAGCCAGGTAACTTTAGAACTCTGTAACGGAGAAATGAAGCAGAAGCTGAGGACTCTGCCCAATGGCAGTACATGCACTAGTACGCTCATGGTGGTCTACTGGGAGTCACACAACTGATAGGGACAGGTGTTGGGAGATGTTTGCGGGGTAGTAATCAAAGCACATCTGACTCAGCCAGGAGTGGTGGCTTGTGACTTTAATCCCAGCACTTGAGAGGCAGAGGCAGGTAGATCTCTGTGAGTTCAAAGCCAGCCTGGTCTACATAGCAAGTTCCAGGCCAGCCAGGGCTACCTATTTCATATACATAAATGAACACCTTCTCCACCACGAGGGACTGTACCCCAAACTGTTAACCAAAGTAAACACTTCCTCCCTTTAAAAAAATACATTTGGGGGCTGGAGAGATGGCTCAGTGGTTAAGAATGTGTACTATTCTTGCAAAGAACCCTAGTTTGCTTCCAAGCACCCACATCAGGAGGATCACAACTGCTTGTAACTCCAGCTCCAAGGAATCTACCACTCTCTTCTGGCCTCCACAGGCACCTCCATTCATGTGTACAAACCCACACTGACACACACACACACACACACACACACACACACACATACACACACACACACACGCAATTTAAAATTAAAAGTAAATCTTTTTTTAGAGTGCATCTGCTTTGAGAGTGGTTATCTAGTTTGTAACATGGGGAGCTGTACGCCCCAGAGGATAAGGGACCTACCCTGGGTGAAGGTCGCCAACACAGAGACATCAGAGGCAGGGACAGATGACTGTCAGTATCAGTAGGGTCCTCACCTGCTTCTCAAAATGGCTCTTTTGTCTCCACCACCGACAAGTCATCAGCTGGGTCCTTGCATCTTACGGAGCTCTTTGAGGTTCGCGAGTTCTTTAAAAAGGAAAGTTTGTGCTTGTACATCCTCCAAAACCTCCCTAAACCCAAAAGCATAAGCTCCAAGGAAGTGAACAAGAGACAGGCCCCACTGATTCCAAACATGGTATTGAGGAGAATGGTCTTCTCCGAGGGGTGGGACTGGAAACAGGTTGTGCTGCCGATGCAAGGATCCTCATGACATATAAAAGTGCTGGGCATCTTGAAGCCATACAGGTGGTACTGAACTCCCAAGGCTGCTCCCTCAAGGACCAGCCTCGCCCCAAGCTGTGCCACATAGGCCCAGAGAAGCTTGAGGCTTCCAGCCCGAGACACCCTTGCTATGGTCCCCCTTGCAAATCCGTGTCTCTTGTTCCTTATTTTCTTTTTCTGGTTCCTCCCAGTATCCAATCACATGATACAGAGTGAAACCCATGTAAACGACACTGGGTACAGCCATCAGGATGACTTGGAAGGCCCAGAAGCGCAATGGAGAAAGGGGGCGGAAGATGTCATAGCAAGTGGTCTTGCAGCCTGGCTGCCCTAAATGACACATGAATTCATTCTCTTCATCACCGAAGACCCCAGGTCCACTGGAAACCAGAAGCAGGAGGCGGAATCCCATGAGCACCGGAAGTAGGAAGCGCCCAACGGGGGTGGAATGCTGGCTCTCCTTAGCCAACAGCTGCCTCAGGAACTTGCCACACATTCTGCCACTGAGCAGAGAACAATTATCAGTGAAGGTGTCCCACTCACTGCCCTTTAGAGGAGGCTTCAGCCTGTTTTGTTCACCTACTAACCCAAGGATCTGCAAAGCAAGATCTGCTCCTCTCAAAGTTGATCAAACACCATATAGTCTGTTTTGCATGCCTATAAGACAATACCTGAGGTAAGTGCTTTTATAAACACAAAAAAGGTTAGTTAGCTCACAGTTGTGGAGGTTTGAACTCCAAATAGCATAGCACAGATTGGTGAAGGTCACTCACTGAAAGAATGTGTCATGTCTTGGATGGCAATGAGGAGGAGGGCATGTTGGAGCAAAAAGTTTCAATGTAAGGAGTGGGGAAGATGGACAGAATCCCATGATCCCTTTCAAGAGTACATTTTCATGGATTGGGGGCGGAGGGCTCAATCAGTAAAGTGTCGCACAAGCATGAAAAACTGAGCTCAATCCTCAGAACCCATGTAAAAATTTGGAGTGTAGTGGTGTGCACTTGAAACCTCACTGCTGGGGAGGCAGAGACAGGAGGATCCTAGCCAATTGGAGAGCCTCCAACCAGCAAGAGATCCTATCTCAAACACAAGGTGGATGACTTCCAGAGAATGACACGTCACTGAGCTCCAGTACACACACACACACACACACACACACACACACACACACACACATACACACACTGAGGGTCGTGGGAGTATACAGCAGGTGACAACTGATGTTTGACAAGTCAACCCACCAGACGTATACCTCCCTGATGGGGAGCCCCACCTGGCAAAGCCGTGGGGTCACTGACTGTGGAAACTGGTTGTTTTCTGTCTGTAACTTTCTCAGGTGCCACCATCAGACCTCCCTGTAAGAACAGCTGTGGGGTGCTTACGACAGCCCTTTGGTGGTGTGTTTTACATCTCCAGGCACCCATTTAGCTGTGGATTTCTGTTTAAGCTGTATATACATTTTGCAAAGACCTTAGAACAAGTCCAATACAGACTAGCTGCCCCTACAGAATATACACAAAGACTAATTCCTAGTGTTGTCTATTGCTAAATCAAGGCCAGGATGTTTACATCAAGACACAGTCCTTGCAGTAGCTCCCTTTCTGTAGGTACCCTGACCACTCAAGATTCAGTCAATTGTTTATTAGCTGTGTAGAGCTGTGTGAGAGCTTGTGGCTGCATCCCTGCTGAGCTACTCCTGGCCTGGCTCCAGAGAGTAGCACCTAGCCCTAATCCATCTTTCCTTTAACTGATACCTTTTGTTTGTCCTATGTGAACCTTGTTTCAGAGTCTCCCAAGGATACAAAGGCCTCTGCAAAACTTGGTTCAGGAAACCAGGCAAATTGCGGTACCCGGTAAATCGTGGAATTTGCACTTGGCATTGTATTGTTGGGAGCTCCTTTCAGGTTGTTTTGAGCACATGGAAATCAATTGGCTAAACTGTAAATATCAAGAATAATGAAAATGCCCTGGGTGAAGGGAAAGGGGTCAGTCCCTAGAGCCTTGAGTCCAGAGAGGCTGGATCCCCCTGCAGCCTCAACGGCTAAATTCATTCTTAAGATGCCTCTGAGTCTTCTTTCCACTGAACTCACACACCCGTGCTGTGACACTTCTTGACAAGAGCTGCTGCAGAATGTGAGTGAAGTGTTTGTACGTGTGTGTGTGTGTGTGTGTGTGTGTGTGTGTGTGTGTGTGTGTGTGCTGGGTGAGAGATGAAGAAGAATAACCATGAGAGAAGTGTGAGGAAATGAATGAGTGAAAGAATGAATGAGTAAGTGTGATAGACAGACTAAAACTTGTTCCTAATTACCCTCAGATAAAAGTTTCCTACCCCTCCCTACTCTGAGGCATTCCTTTCATTACCCTGAGCGGATCGTGGGGGCTGGTCTCTCATGGTCCACTACACACACACACACACACACACACACACACACACACACACACACACACACCACTCACAGGCCAACCTGATCTAAACAATCCCTCATTGAAACTCCCTTCCTAGTTTGTGTCAGGTTGACAGACTTATCACCACAGATGGCTGGAAGGTAGCTCAGTGATTAAGAGTATTGTTGCTCTTGCAGAAGACCCTGGATCAGTTCCCAGCACCCATAATGGTGGCTCTCAACCATCTGTAACTACAGTTCCAGCAGATCCAGTGTCTTCTTCTGGCCTTCATGGTTACATGCATGGGGTACACATACATACATGCATGCAAAACACTCACACACATAAAATAAATCATTTTTTAATTTAAAACAACCACAACATGTTGGATTAGGGAGCTAGAAAGCAATGTGATGAACAGAGTTAATGTCAAGATTTACTCTAATCTAATGTTCTTTATACCTTACCATCTTGGGAACAAGAATTTGCCATAATTAAATGCTATAGGGTTTGGGGCAAAGCCAAAATGAGGATAAAAATTCAAATTCCTAATCTCTGTTCTTTAAATGTTTATCTCCCCATGATGAGGGGTAACCATTTTTTTTTTTTTTTTTTAAATTTTTTATTTATTGTGTATACAATGTCCTGTCTGCATGTATGTCTGCAGGCCAGAAGAGGGCACCAGATCTCATTATAGATGGCTGTGAGCCGCCATGTGGTTGCTGGGAATTGAACTCAGGACCTCTGGAAGAGCAGCCAGTGTGCTTAACCTCTGAGCCATCTCTCCAGCCCCGAGGGGTAACCATTTTTGAGGATAAATTTCAGAAGTTTCTCAGTTCTCTGTCCATAATACCAAGTTTTCCATCTTTATCTCTGCCCTAATGGGAACCTTCTTCAGTGCCCAGAAGCTGCTTCCAACCATTGCCATTCCCAACCATCTTCCCTTTCTCATTCCCTAATGATCATGATGGTCATGTGCTATGATCTAACTGTTGCCACCCTCCCCAAGTCAGATGCTGAAACCTAGTGAGGAGTCAATGGTAGTGCACCACCTAGAATCCCCCAGTGAGGAGCTGGGGTGTGGATCAGTGGTAGAGCACCTGCCTAGAATCCCCAGTGAGGGGCTGGGGTGTGGCTCAGTGGTAGAGCCCCTGCCTAGAATCCTCCAGTGAGGGGCTGGGGTGTGGGTCAGTGATAGAGCACCACCTAGAATCCCCCAGTGAGGGGCTGGGGTATTGCTCAGTGGTAGAGCACCAGCCAGAATCATCCAGTGGGATACTGGAGGTACACGCCCAGCATGCAAAAAGCCCTAGATGCAACCTCAGAACCTAAAAAAGAAAAGAAAAAGAAGCAAGGCCTTTAAGTCATGAATGGGGTTATAAAGGAGATTTGAGGGAGCCCTTCAGCCCCTTCCGTCAATTGATGACACAGAGACATCACCATCCATGAGGAAAAGGCCTACACACCAGACACTTTATCTGCTGGTGCCTGCCTCTTGGACTTCCAGCCTTCAGAACTTGGAAAAAATAAAATTCTGTGGATTACAAATTACTCCTTTGAAGATATTTTACAGCAGTTTTATTATACTAAGATGTTATGCAGACCCCTAGAAAGCTCCACAGATGATACTTTATCTTTTTTCCCTTGTTTAAGAATTTTATAGATGAGTACTGTATTTACATCACTTCCTCCAACTCCTTCCTACTTTACCCATGTCCCTCAACTCCTTCTCAAAGTAATGGTCTCTATTTTGTTAATTGCTATTGACACACACACACACACACACACACACACACACACACACACAAAACCTGTTGAGTCCCTGTATTATTACTTTTATGTATGTATGTCTAGAGATGGCCATTTGGGATTAGATAGCCTATAAAGCACTTGCCCCTGGAGAAGACTAATTCTCCTTCTTTTAAAAGCCATTAATTGCCTGTAACTCTATCCAGGAATGGGGCCTCATGGGATTTCCCCCTTCCACAGTGGCATGTAACCTGGTGTTGTCACATTTCAGGTCTAGTTCAGGCAACCATATTGTTGGCCTTTCATGGGTGCATTAGATGTCCTGGTCCTCTGACTCTTCTAATCTTTCTGCCCCTGTCTTGTGAAGTGTTCCCTAAGCCTTAGGTGTAGGGTTGTATTGTGGATGTATCAACTGAACCCGGGCACCCTACAGTCAGTGACTCTCTGCATTTTGACTGGTTGTAGCTTTCTATACAGTCTCCATGTGCCGCAAACAGGAGTTTCTTTGGTGAAAGGCGAGAGATACGCTTAGTTGTAGGTATGGAGATAAATATTTCGTTTTCTTTCTTTCTTTCTTTCTTTCTTTCTTTCTTTCTTTCTTTCTTTCTTTCTTTCTTTCTTTCTTTCTTTCTTTCTTTCTTTCTTTTTTTTTGTTTAGTTTTTCGAGACAGGGTTTCTCGGTGTAGCTTTGCGCCTTTCCTGGAACTCACTCTGTAGCCCAGGTTGGCCTCAAACTCACAGAAATCCGCCTGCCTCCCGACTGCTGGGATTAAAGGCGTGCGCCACCACCGCCAGGCTCAAGGTAAGTATTTAGAATGAAGTTAGGGTAAAGAGAACCCACTGCTGTGACTTCCCTAAACCAGTGTGATCACTAGCCACAACTGTCTCTATTGTGCGCACGCGCACTCGTGCACTCGCACATGGAGGTGGGGCATACATACCGTAGCACGCCTGTGGAGGTCAGAGGGCACGTTTGCGGAGTCGGTTCTTTCCTTCCACCTTCCCGTGGCTTCAGGGGATCAAACTCAGGTTGCCACGCTTGTGCAACCAGTGTCTTTACCAGTGAGCTACCTCAACACCCTTCCTTTTTCTATCTTTTTTTTTTTTTTTTTTTTTGGTTTTTCGAGACAGGGTTTCTCTGTGTAGTTTTGCACCTTTCCTGGAACTCGCTTTGGAGACCAGGCTGGCCTCAAACTCACAGAGATCCGCCTGGCTCTGCCTCCCAAGTGCTGGGACTAAAGGTGTGCGCCACCACCGCCCGGCCCTTTTTCTATCTTAATTTTCCTTCTCCTATCTTCAAGAAAGATGCTCCTACCCCTTTGAATACCACCATCCTTTCCAGAGCTAGCACTTCAGGCCTCTCCTTTCCCACTGCTGCGAGGATTTGATCCCCAGATGACCTTCCCTGGAATTCAAAACCCACTCCCTAGTTTTGAAATGGCACAGTAGGTAAAGAGCCCCTCACGAAGCATTTGGGTCTCAGTGTGGGTCGCCAGCACCGACATAAAAGCCAGGCATGGCAGCACTCTTCTGTAACCAACCCTAGGGCTGCTGGGGGGCAGAGCAGGAGGGGGAAGCGAGCAGAAACAAGCAAATTCCTGAAGTTCATTGGCCAGCCAGCCTAACCAATCAGTGAGCTCCAAGTTCAGCAAGCGCTTCTGTCTCAAAAAGTGAAATGGAGACCAATCAATGAAGAGACAAAAGTTAGTATCTGACATCCATACTCATGGGCACACACCCACGGGAAGAGTTAAAACACCAGACACACACAACATGAAGGAAGGAATGAACGAGGGAGGGAGGGAGGGAGGGAGGGAGGGAGGGAAGGAGGGAGGGAGGGAAGGAGGGAGGGAGAGAGAGAGGAGGGTAGAAGGAGGCCAGGAGGCCTTTGGCACGAAAAAGGGAATCAGTAGGAATGCAAGGGGGCAAGAGACCGTAATGGACGGTGAATATAAGAAAAATACATGATAAATGTGTATGAAAATGTCATGATGAAATTAATTATTATGCATTATTAATGTAAGCTAATAAAACATTTTAAAAATACACCTTGAAGACAATAGGACAGATTCCGGGTAAAATCAAATTGAGATATTATATAAATTCAATACCTTGAAAAATAAAATTTAAAGGATGGAATTAATAAAGTAACAAAAAGGAATCAAATCTAAAACAAATGTGGGGTGTTTTTTTCTTTTGAAAATCAAGACAATAATAATTAAATGTCCACTACAGTTTGAATATACTGAATCCAAATATCTAAAATCTGAAATTCTACAAAATCTGAAACTTTCTGACTTTCATGTATGTGGTGTGTGTGTGTGTGTGTGTGTGTGTGTGTGAGAGAGAGAGAGAGAGAGAGAGAGAGAGAGAGAGAGAGAGAGAGAGGACCTCCTCAAACTCAAGGAGAAAGGTCTTACAGGATGAGTAAGGAAAGGGGAACAGAGTAGATCTCACATATGGAAGTGTAATGAGGGGACAAAGGGACTAACCTAGCAGAGAGGGCAAGCATGGGGGAGGGGGAATGAGGGGAGAAATAGCAATGAATCAAAGTATGCATGAAAATACCATAATGAAGCACATTGCTTTGTATGCTAATTTTCAAAACACAAATAGGACCGAGGGTGTAGCCGGTTTGGTAGAATGCTTGCCTTGCATGCACAAGCCCCTGGGTTTTATCCACAGCACTGCATAAACCAGGTGCTGTGGTGCACACCTATAATTCCAGCACTGGGGAGATGAAGGCAGGAGGATCAGAAAAGTTCAAGATCACCCTCAGTTATATAGTGAGATTAGGGCTAGTCTAGGCTGCATGAGACTGTGCCTCAATAAATAAATAAAGTGTAAGTGAAGCAACAATCACAGACTCAAAATTGAGAAAGGAAAGGAAATCCCGGAATTCGAGCAGATTTTCAAGTACCTAAAGAGATTATTTTAAAATCCCATTTTAAGTGAGAATTTTTCAAAGCATCTCACCTAATTTTGGTGATGGAGGGATGGGGTGAGGTTGTCAGGATTCCACCAGTGACTGAATCCATCCCAGAAAGTTAAGGAGCCACAGAGGAAAAGAACCCGTGAGAAGGGAGGAACCTGGCGGTGCAAGCCTTAACTCACTGCTCCCGCTTTACTCCACCCGGCCTGGAATGCATTCTAGATGCTTCTCTTCGAAGCGTGGCCCTGCAAAACCAGTATGAGCAGAGATGCAGAATCTTGGGCAATATCCCTGCCTTCCAGATCGTAGGTGAATTCAGAGCTATCACTAAGCAATCATGACTGCTTCCGCTCACAGACACCTCTCTAGAGCCCAGAATAATCTCAGCCAGAAAAGCTACTCTCTGCCGGTGAACTTACCAGTGCTTGCTGGGCAGCTCCAAACAGAAGCAGCGACCAGAGAGGAAAGAAGCCAAAAGGAATCCTCACACTGGAGCCCTCAGGGTCCAGGCTCTTGGGATGGCCCTGCCTCCTGCAGCTTCCCACTCCTTCGCCTTCTCTTGTTCATTCCCGGCAGGCTCCCCGCTCCAGCCTAAAAGAATTTCAATTTAATGACCCGGCCCTAGAGGCATGAGCCCTGGAGAATGACTCTGGTGTTCATGGTACGGGATGTATTCTCTAAGTGAATGGGGATGGGGATCTTTGAGGTCATCTGAAACAAGAGTGAAGGTTTATTATGTGCATTATATTGGTTAATTGTCTTGGGATGTTTGAGCTCACTGAGAAGCTGGCTCCGGAAGTGGAGCTGTCCTCTCCAGTCTCAGACCCAAGTGTGTTTGTCTCCCTGTCCTCCAAAGCCCTTTGTCTAGAGATGGGCTGCCTCCCAGACTCTGTGACAGGGAGGGAAGGGAACAACAGACAGCCAAAGAATAAAAGCATTATATCCTTGAGAACAACTAGATGGAAAACGAACTGCTGGGAAATACTGCAGAAGTTAACACCGTGTATCCCATAATACAAAACTACCTAGAATCGGAGGAGAGCTGAACGTTCAGACACGGGGAGCTCAGCCATTGGAGAGAAAGCAAAATGAAGAACTCCAAATGACTGCCTCGACTTCCCCAGTCAGTTTCTGCTGGATCTTGTGAGCACCCAATCTGATGATGCTACTTCTGTCTATTATTTATTCTTTCTTTTTTCTTTTTCTTTTATTTGTTTCTTTTTGAGATTTTTATTTTAATTGCAACATTTCTCCCTTCTCTTCTCCCTCCAAACCCTCCCACATGCCCCTCCCCATCTCCTTCAAATTCATGGCCTTTTTTCTTCATCAACTGCTATTGCATACACGTCTGTTTTTGTGTATACATATATATTGCTAAATATAACCTGTTGAGTCCACATAATTATGGACTAGTATTATGATTTTTAGGGCTGACCACAGTTTGGCACTGAACAATGGGAATGCTCTTCCCTGGGAATGACCACCTCTCTCAGCTTCACCCAGCTGCCTGTAGTTCTTTGTGTAGGGTTGTTCTTTTACTTAGAATCTTTGCCAGAGGGACACCTTGCTCTTCCCAGGAATCTCTCTGTGGGAAACCCCAGCTGACTGCCACCCCCCAGTCATTTCCTGCTGGGTGTTTGTAAGCCCCAATTTGATGGTGTTCATCTCTGTCACCCTATCACTTTCCATTTATTCTTTTACATTGTCTTTCTATGGGCTTAATAAACTCACTCACTCAAAACCCGAAAGTGTGTCCAAAGCACCCGAAGAGTAAGTTTACCCATATAAGAGTGTTCAAAAGTCTATGCATGGGGAGGTCGTAGGCCCTAGAAGGAAACCTACTGGTGACGTTTTGCTAACCAGACATGCTGTCAGTCTGTTTAATAATTGTTTATGTCTATGACATGGATCTGCACCAGGTCCTCCGCATATATATTACAGCTTTCAGCTTTGTATTCTTATGGGACTTCTGTGTGAGCTAATGGGTCTCAAATTCTTGTGCCTGCTCTCGGGGTGCTTTCCCTTCTGTTGGGTTGCCTTGTCCAGCTTCAGTGGGGTGAGTTTTGCTTCATCTTATTGTATTTTATTTTGTCATTTTGGTTGTTATCTCTTAGAAGCCTGTTCTTTTTTAATGAGACAGAAAGGGAGTGAATCAAAGGAGGGAGGTGGGGAGGAGCACAGGGAGGGAAACTATAATCAGGATGCATGGTATGAGAAAAGAATCTATTTTCTTTTTTGCTTGGCTGTTTGTTTTGTTTTGTTTTGTTTTGTTTTGTTTTGTTTCTTTGTTTTTTCAAGACAAGTTTTCTCTGTGTAGCCTGGCTGTCCTGGAACTCACTCTGTAGCCCAGGCTTGCTTCAAACTCACAGAGATCTGCCTGCCTCTGTCTCCCAAGTGCTGGGATTAAAGGCGTGCATCACTACTGCCTGGCAAGCATCTATTTTCAATAAAAGGAAAAAAAATAGTTGCTTATGTTTATACCCACAGAGTAGTGTTACCCTAGGTCAGAGAATTTTCTTTTTGCTGTGAAAGATGATTACATAGAGTCTCGTGACTATTCAAAGTGCCCAGAGAAGTGAGTTTTGAGTGCTCAGCCCTAAGTAGGCATCTATATTGTCTCCTCCAAACCCCAGGGAACTCCTCAGAAGAGGGGAAGAAAGATTGTAGGAGTCAGAGGATAGAGAGGAACACTAAGAAATGCTGTCTGCCGGACATGACATGGCAATCATGAACTCAGGGTTACCTGCTCAAGGCTTACACACACACACACACACACACACACACACACACACACACACACGAGAGAGAGAGAGAGAGAGAGAGAGAGAGAGAGGTGAAAAGTACCAAAGGGATTAACTAGGAAGAGGAAGGTAGAAGAAGGAGACGGGGAGGGCCAGATAATACAGAATAAATACAATCATAACTCAATGTGTGCAAGTATGCGATGGTCAAAAAAATTAGAAAGGGAGGCTGGAGACAAGGCTCAGGGTTGGTTAAGAGCACTGGCTGCGAGCCGGGCGGTGGTGGCACATGCCTTTAATCCCAGCACTCGGGAGGCAGAGCCAGGCGGATCTCTGTGAGTTCGAGGCCAGCCTGGGCTACAGAGTGAGCTCCAGGACAGGCACCAAAACTACACAGAGAAACCCTGTCTCGAAGAAGAAAGAGAGAAAAAAGAGCACTGACTGCTCTTGCTGCAGACCCAGGTTCAGTTCCCTACACCCATATGGCAGCTCACAACCATCCATATAACTCCAGTTCCAGGGGATCCAATGCCCTTTCAGACTGCCCCACACACTAGACATGCATGTGGTGCACATACATACATGCAGGCAAAACACTCACCCACATAAAATAAATAAATCTTAAAAAAAATTAAAGAGTGGTGTGTGTGTGTGTGTGTGTGTGTGTGTGTGTGTGTGTGTGTATGTGTGTGTACGCACATACCTTCCTCAGGTAGTTCTCATCCCAGAATTCATGTGACTTGTCAATGTCCTCTTGGCTAGAAGAAATATTGCAACTCTTAAAGCACCATGGGAATCCACTCCGTGTCCTCTCAGCAGCTCAGAAAGCCCCAGTGAGAGCTTTCTGCTCCACACCCATTCCTTCCTGCATCACTGCAGCCAGGGTCCCTGCAGAGATGCAGCTGAGAAAGGGGAAGAGCAACACTGGGCATGCAGAGAGGCTTAATCCTGAACTTCTTTTGTGGGGAAGAGAATAAACACATCTGGTTTTATGCCATTAAAATGTCTGCTTGGTTATTAGTAGTCTAGGGCAATTCTTAACCAACCTACCTCTACAAACTACAAATATTGGGGAGGTATGGACTCGAATGTTCATGGGTGCATAGATGCATGTGTGTGCTTGCATGTAGAGGTTAGAGGTCAACTTCAGCTGTCATTCCTCAGGAGTTATCCACCTTGTTTTTTGAGACAGGCTCTCTTTCTGGCCTGTAATTCACCACGTAGGCTAGCCTGGCTGGCCTACAAGCCCTAAGAATCTGCATATCTCTGTCTCCCCAATTCTGGGATCACAAATACACCCCACCATGTCCAGGGTATTTTTTTTTTTAATATTTATTTATTTTAGTCGGGCAGTGGTGGCACACATTTTTTTTTTTTTTTTTTTTTTTTTTTTTTTTTTTTTTGGTTTTTCGAGACAGGGTTTCTCTGTGTAGCTTTGCACCTCTCCTGGAACTTACTTGGTAGCCCAGGCTGGCCTCGAACTCACAGAGATCCGCCTGGCTCTGCCTCCCGAGTGCCGGGATTAAAGGCATGGGCCACCACCACCCGGCAGCACACGTCTTTAATCCCAGCACTCAGGAGGCAGAGGCAGATGGATCTCTCTGAGTTCAAGGCCAGCCTGGTCTACAGAGCAAGTTCTAGGACAGCTGGGCTACACAAAGAAACCCTGTCTTGAAATACCAAAAAAAATAAAAAATAATTCTATTTTTTAATTGAAAGAAATTCATAAAATATATCTTGATCACACATTTTTCCTCCCCCCAACTCCTCTCAGAGACTCCCTACCCACCCAACTCCATGCCCTTTCTCTCTCTTTATTTTTTTTTTATATACATTGGTGTTGGACCTGCATGTCTTTGTGAGAGAGTCGAATCCACTGGATCTTGAGTTATAGACACTTGTGAGATGCCATGTGGGTGCTGGGAATTGAACCTAGATCCTGTCTGGAAGAGCAACCAGTGCTCTTAACCGCTGAACCATCTCTCCAGCCTCTCCTTTCCCTCTCTTTAAAAAACAAACAAAAACAAAAAATAAAAACACACACAACACACATACAATAATAGTAATAATAATAGTAATAATAATAATAATGATAATAATCACGTAAACCAAAATTCACAAGCAAAAGACCAAGAGGACAAAAAAAAAATACCCAAACAAAACAATATGAGACAAAGTCTACAAAAATACCATTGAGTTCATTTTATGCTGGCCGTCTACTTCTGCGTATGGGGCCTGCTCTGAACTGGGGTTAACATGCTCAGTGAAACACCATTGAAGAAAACTAATTTTTCCTTTGCCAGTGAGTATCAGTTGCAGATAGTTAAGGGTTGGGAGCCCTTGTTCACTTTCCCCTCTCAGGGCTGGGACCCCAGCTGGCTTGAACCTGTGCAGGCTCCACACCCAGGTTGGGGGTGTTGCTCGTTTGTTTGTTTGTTTGTTTGTTTGATGTGAGTTCTGGAGCTCAAATCCTAGTACTCACGCTTGCAAGGCAAGCCTTCTACTGATTGAGCCCCCTTCCCAGGCCCTTTTTGTTTTGTTTGCTTGTTTGTCTTTGTACAGTTCTAGCCAAAAAAACTGATCCTCCTGCCTCCACCTCCCAAGTACTGGGATTACTCAAAAATATTTTTAAATCATAAATATTTTCCTAAATCTAGTGAGACTATATTGTAACATACATGCAAAATAAATAAGTAGATAGTCAATTTTTAATGCAAATTGGTCTGGTCCTTTGATGAACACTTGAGAACTATCTACCAATCATTAGCTTTAATTATGCTCCTCTTGCTAAGCCAGCCATTGAGAGACAGATGCCCTGAGAAGTAACGTGATTGCACTACATTCTCTCTATGGTACATGCATACATGTGCGTATATGTGAATGAGCAGCAGGTGTGTGAGCTTGGCATTGGCATTTCATGTCATTTTTTTATCTTCTGTCACTCACTCTTTTCTTTGAATGTCCACAGACTGAGAAGTGTAAATTGTAGTCTGATTTTGTGACTGTGTTCCTATTCATTTCTCCATCTCCTGTGGGTTTTTTTTTTCTATAATGAGATAATGTTAGTGAATTTGGTGTAGACATAAATCTTGATGACTGTAAATTGCACAACATTATGGAAGTAGAGAACTGACCACTGAAGGTTGTTCTCTGACCTCCACACGCATGCCACGGCACCTGTGTACCCACATACATACACACACAAAGATGAACGAATGAATGAATGAATGAATAGAAGAAAGCTCAAGTCAAATGCGTTCTTTCTCATGATCCCAGAATTTGGGAAGTAGAGGTAGGAGAAGATCAAAAACAGAAGGAGGAGGAGAAGGGGAAGGGAGAGGAGGGGAAAAGAGGGAAGGAGGGAAGGGAAAAGAAAGTACAAGGAAGGGAGAGAGGGAGAAAGGAAGGAGGGGGTCAGAGGAGCAGGCTGGCTAAGGTGTACTTACCAGCTACCTTCCTAAACAGTCACAAATATGACCTCATTTGACCCTCATTCCAAGCCTAGGAAGTGGACTTTAATACCACCCTTGGGTTATAGGAAACTAAGATATGAAGGGGTTAAAACTGACCTGGAGAGGTCACTGAAACAGCGACTGGAAGAGGCCAAATGGAAAGAAATGAAAGGTCAAGAATCCTATTTTCCCCATTTGCTAAACCACTTCTTAGGAAGGATCCACTGAGTCAAGTACACCTCACCTCTGCTCATGGTAAGCAAGCACTTGGAAACTAAGAGGGGTGACCCCGCCATTTGGGGTTACACAGATAGTCCAGCCAGAGAGTTAAAAATGTCTGCACTGGGGGTGGGAAGTGGGTAGATGACCAGGACCCAGCAATAAGAACATTTCTCAAGGGTGCAGGAATTTCCCCCTGATTCCTCAATGGCTCTATTTATAAATGCCCACAGCCCAGGTCAGTGTGGGTCTCAGGAGAGGAGGCTGCAGTTGGCCCCGAAGGCTGGAGGGAGAGATGTTCCGCCTATTTATTTCTAAGCTGCTGTCGAGACGTTAAAACACCAAGACAAACTTCTCTTTCATAATAACTTTCTTAGGCTCGGTGCCAGGAAGCTTTCACTGCACTGCTTTATGCCACCAACAATGTCCCTGCTGTCCCCTCTCTTCCCACCAGATGAGACCAGCCTCCACCTACAGCCAGATGTTAGTGATGTGTGCCAAGACCTGGAGTAGCTGGGTACTCAGGGAGCAGGCATCACCCAAGGGTAAGCAGTAGAAAGAAGCATACAGCCTAGAATGGTGATTCTCAACCCATGGGTCACGACCCCTTCAAGGTACACCATCCCTTTCACAGGAGTTGCCTAAGACTATAAAAACAACACAGATATTTACATTCCAGTTCATAGTAGTAGAAAACAAGATTACAGTTATGAAGTGGCAACAAAAATAATTGTATAGTTGCGGGGGGGGGGGGCATTGTAAGGAACTGTATTAAAGGGTCACAGCATTAGGAATGTTGAGAACTACTGGCCTAGAACCTCTATACACACACACACACACACACACACACACACACACACACACACACACACTAGAAGGAGGGATCTTTCCTCTCTCCGTCCCTTTCTTTTTCACACCAGGTCTTAGGAAGAGTGAGAGATACATGGAGGAAGAGGTGTTCAGGGCCAGTCAGCAAAAGCTAAGTGGCAGAACATGCAGAACTAGATACAACTTAACAAGCCTAGCCCTAGAAAACATTCTGGCTAGGCCTGGTCCTATCATCACACAGAAATCTGGAAATTATTAGATTAAACAAAATAGCCCAAATTCACAAAGACAAACATGGTGTGTTCTCTCCAATATTCGGATCTTTGTATGTGTGTATTTATGTGGATGCTAGTGCTGGTATAGTTCATGAAACTAGAAAGGAAACCACAAGAGTGGAAAAAGAAGTTTTGAGAAGAGAAGAGTGAGGTGAAATAACGCACGTGACCTGAAAGGGCAAAGGGAACCACTGGGCATGGGAGGGGTGAAGGAGTGGAGAGACAGAGTGGAGAGGGAGAAGGATCGACGGAAGCAAATTATGTGATAAAATGTCATAATGAACCATATTGCTTTATATGCTTATATCAAAAAATTAAGAAGCTAGGGAAATGCCTCCGTTGGTAAAGTGCTTGCCATGCAAGTTTGAGGACCTGAGTTCAGATCCCCCACCCCTCCACAAAAAGCTAAGCATGGCAGTGAACACCTATAGTCCCAGCACCAAGGAGGAAAACACAGGAGGATTCCTGGGGTTCACTCACCAGTCAGACTAGCCACGAAGTGGGGTCAGTGAGAGAGACCTTGTCTCAAAAAATAAGATGGAAAGGGACTGTTATCAACCTCTGACCTACAAATACACACACACACACACACACACACACACAACACACACACACACACACACACATACACACTAAGTAAGCAGGGCTGAGGCTGAGGAGATGGCTCAGAGGTTAAGAGTGTTTATTGTGTGAGCATGAGGACTTGAGTCTGAATCCCCAGCACCCACAGGAAAAACTAAGAGTGGTTATGCATTTTTGTCGCCTCAACACTGTCTGTAGCTTCAACACCCACTGGGTGGGTGGAGAGAAAAAGATCTGGGCCTGCTGACCTGGCTTCAGGTTCAGTGAGAAACCCTGTCTCAGGGAAATGTGGCAGGGAGTGATAAGGCAGGGCACCCAACAGCCTCCTCTGACCTCTGCACACATACACAGGCATGAGCACCTGCACATGTGTGCACCTACACAGCATACACACACACACACACACACACACACACACACACACACACACACTCCTGCCTCTACTTCCCCAACATGCACAACCATAGCCAGTTCTGTACAGTACAGATGTGGGAGACGGTACCCAGGGCCAAGCACTCTACCAACTGAGCCATATCCCCAGCTCCAGTAATTTTACAAATGTTTAAGGGGAAAAGCCATAATTTTTAAAGCCTGCCGGATTTCAAACTCTGCTGCAACTGGAGCCGGGGAGAACTGGGCTAGAAAGCAGTGAAGGGATGTCAGGTTCCTTCCCCGCCTCAGTTCCAACCGAATCCCTTGGAGGCTAAAAGGTGGGTTTAAGGGTGGATGCCGCAGGAATAGTAAAGTTTGTCTAATAAAGCCGCACCAGAGATCCAAGAGGAATCCAGGGTTCAGGCTCTGCTCTTCCCACACTGAGCAGAGCCCAGTGTGGAAGCCTTGGAACCCCAGGACCAAACACCTCTATGACACGTTTTTGGACAGACAACTGGGGATCCAGCAAAGCCTGGTGGTGTAGGCCTTTAACCCAGCTGCTGGTGCAGGGGGTCAGGGGGAGTGCAAGCTGGAGACTAGCCTGAGCTACATAAGCCTCAAAATAAAAAGGAGATGAGGAGGAAAAGGAAAAGAAGGTACAAGAGGAAGGTGGTGGGGAAGAGGAGGGGGGTGAAGGAGAAGTCAAAGAAGGAGAAGGAGAGAAGAGGGGAGGGAGGGGAAAGGGGAACGGAGGTGATAAAGAGGAGGAAGGGAGGGGAGGAGAAAGAGGTTAGGGATGTAACTCAGTGACAGAGGGCGCCTGCCTTGATTGTTCCATCTGAACGGCCGGGCTTGGAAAAGTTCTGCAATCATCTAAGGTTATTCTCCAAAATGTAAAGTCAGGAAGAATAAATCCAGACAAAAGTACGTCCCTGCACCACCCGCACGTCCCCATAGAGGCCTTTGCCTGCTGGCGGGTGCATCCTGAGAGCATCAGTTGAGGTAAATTACACCGCAGTGTTCTTGCTCTCGGGCCCTGAGAGTTGTCCAGGTCCCAGCCAGGATATGGCGCCACCTAGCGACCACTTGGAGCAGTTACAGTGGAATTTAATTTTGTGCTCCTTCCCTAGCGGTTATAGCAAGCCCACAGCCAAGGCCACACTGTCTTTAATTATTTCTGAAATTTCTCCCTTCGCTTAAATGTGCGGGGTTGGGGGGTTGGGTGGAGGAGGGGAGGCGCTGACCAACCCTAATCCCACCGTTCCATCACAGGTGAGTTGGTTGACTCAAGTCAAAGCTTTTTCCACCCTCAAGAACCCCAATGCCTGCAGAAGGTGAGCAATGGGGGCATAGGATCGTCCCCTAGTGTGGGTGCTTCTCAGGGTCCGGAATTACGAACCAGTAAATTAACCTGCTACTGTTTCCAGAACACCTCAGAGACAGGAGACAGGGTGAGAAAGAAAGACCTACAGACTGAGACATCTGCTGCAACACGTGCGTCTTTCTTGGCCAAAGTTCCCTTAGGCCCCTAAAGTTCTAACAATGTCTCTCTGAGGCCAGATGATCCCTGGAAAGATTTATGTTGTAGTCTAGAAATATCGGTCTTGGTGAGATCATGTGCTTGCAGACAGCAGTAAGGACACCGGCTCTTTTTGCAAAGGGAGTCAGCATCTTGTCCCCTGGGAAAACTCCACTTCAAACCGTTCTCTGAGAAATGACCTGGATGAAGAACAGACAGGGTCTTGCATTCATGTGTGGGTGTGAATGTGTGGGTGTGGTGTTATGAGTGTATACGCTCGTGTGTGCAGGTGTGATCACCCATGCAGGCATTTGTGGAAGCCTGAGGTCAACTTCAGACTGTCTCCCTCAGTCACTGCTCCACCTTATAGCCTGTTTTGTTGGGAGCAACAGGGTCTTACTGTGCAGCCCTGGCTGGCCTATCACTTGCTATGTAGGGTAGGCTGGCCTCAAACTCAGAGATCTGCCTGCCTCTACCTCCCAGTGCCAGCTTAAAGGTATGTGCCACCACGCCTGGCTCCTTGCTTGTTTTTAAGCCAAGGCCTGTCATTGAACCAGGAGCTGGCCAGCTAACCTGGCTGCTTACAAAGCCTCCAACAGCCCCTACCCACCCATTCCCATGGTGGTCCTGACTCTGACCCCTAGTGCTGGATCACAGGTGTGCACAGCCACACCCAACTTTATATGGGTGCTGGGAATCTGAACTCAGGTTCCCAAGTACTACCCACTGAGCCATCCCTCCAGCCCCAGGTGCTGCATTCTTGACACAGCCAGCAAAAACATTCAGGGAGCATATGACTACGGCAAACTGCCTCCTCCTCACATGTCCACTCTTGAGCTGGATGGATCCTTTATCTACATGGGTGGAAGAGGGGATGGCAAGTCGATTGCTCCCATTGATTGAAGCAGGGTTGCATCAGAATGCTACCAAAGCTTTGATGACTCTTTTCAGTGGTCCACAGTTAAGTTCTGCAGGGGACACACTCGCCAACACCAACCTCCAACTCTGTTCCCATGTATGAGGTGTGGTAGAAGGCTTCTGAGCTGAGATTTACAGAGGAGATCTCAGTGTGATCTCCAAGGAACAGGATGAAGCTTGCTCCTTGCTGACCCTGGAGAGCTGCGGGTGGCCCATTAGGTGACTAAGTCTAAGCAGTGTGGTTTGTTCTGCTTCTGAAGCGCCTTAGCCAAGGTTGGAGAGTGGGAAGGATGGGTTCTCTCCCAGCTTAGCTGCAGAGCGGGTGGGCATGTGGGCCCGGAAAGATGCATAAAAGCATAGACTGTCATCTGGGGAGACAGCTGCCACTAAAGTGCTTGCTATGTAGATATTAGGACCCAAATTCAAGCAAGCAGCACATATGTGTAATCCCAGGACTGGGGAGGCTGAGACAGGGGGATACCTGGGCTTGCTGGCTAGCCAGTCAAGACAAACCTGTGAGGTTCAGGTTCAGTGAGAGATCCTGTCTCAATATAAAGTGGGGAGTAACTGAGGCAGACACAAGACATCAGCTCTGGCCCCCACACAAATGCATATGCACATGCACAACACACACACACACACACACACACACACACACACACACACACACACACACAGAGCATGCAGTCCCCAGCAGCCCACACGTGGTAACCCAGACATCCTCCTGAAATAAACAGCCATGCAGGCAAGCTGGTGAAAGCAAACAGTAAAGGAACAACACTTGCAACATCCATAAAGGTCAATAGCCAAAAAAAAGCAAGTTTCACGGTGCGTGTGGTATCCATTGGTGGGGAGGAAATAGTGTTTGCTTGTCTTCAGCCCCAGCCCTGGATTCCAGAAGAAATCCTGACTCGTGCTTAAAGGATAACTAAGGCACGCAGCACCAAAGTTTGCTTTATTGGTCATGGATAAGGAAAAAGAAAATTTCTCAAAAGGAAAAAATAAATAAATAAATGGTGGAGGCCACTGCTGCCAAGACCACCCTGAAAAAAAAAAAAAAAAAAAAAAAAAAAAAACCACCCTGAAAAGAGCTGCAGGTGTGAGGCTTTTAAAGGGATTTGTCTTAGACAGGAGGGTGGCAAGGTAGTTAGGAATTCCAGGATAGTTAGGAATTCCCTCCCTCCCTTCCTCCGTCCCCTGTGGCAGCGTTCCCGCTGGCTGCACCGGGCCTGGCTCCAGAGAGCAGCACCTAGCCCTAATCCGTCTTTTGTTTAGCAGACACCTTTTGTTTCCCTCTCTGTGAATCTTGTCTCTGTGTAAACAAGGGTACAAAGGATATTTGGTGGCTTTCTCGCCTTCATAGCAAAGCTAGTGGGAGACTATATTGTTCAACCATGTGACTTACAAAAATTAGTGGTCTTTAAAGTCAACGAAGGGGCTGGGATGTAGTTCAGTTGGCAGAGTGTTTGCCTAGCATGCGCAAAGGTTCCATCCCCAGCACCACATAAAGCAAGTGTAGTGTCTCATGCCTGTAATCCCAGGGCTTGGGATGTAGAAGCATTAGAATCATTGTCAACCACGTAGGAAGTTGAAGGTCAGCTCAGGATACGTGAGATCCTGTCTAGATCAGTCAGTCAATGAAGTCTACTTGAAGCAAGGGAACCTGGAGGGTGTGTTTAGGTTTTCCCTTGAATTCACGAGATGTAATCTTCCAGAGTACATCTTGCCCACACTTTGGACATATTCAGAACTTTTGTAGAAGGAAGAATTCATTCTTACAACATGGTCTTAGCAACACCCAAATCCTCCTGCTGACACCAGGGTAGGGGATGTCACCGTATACTGTAAGAATGGCACACCTTCAAGCTATCTACCACCTGCTGTACACTCCTCCACCCCACTGCCGTTCTTTCATCTGAGGGACACAGAAGGTCTCTGTCCTTAGGCTGGCTTTCTCAGCTCTCAGCAGCCCCTGTGTGTGAAGCCTGTGAGCACACCTCTGCCCAGCCGGTTTGTGTGTCTGTCTTCAACGCTGTCTGAGGAGGAATTCCTCTAAGCTCTCTCATTGGCTGTGGAATCACCTCCCCTGGGCAGGATGCCAGGCCTCACGGAAAGAGCCATGTTCGCTGTGTAGACTTTCCTCCCGGGCACTATAGTAGCAATGGTGCCTGTCCTGCTGTCCCTGCCTCTCCTTCTGGGTCCTGCAGTCCTTCAGGAGACTGATGAGTGGGCAAAACAGAGGAAGACTGGGGGAGAAATAAGGGGAAGGCAGAGAACAGAATGCTGGGCCATAAGAAGGATCCCTCGTGCACCTGGGATTCCCATATGTGCAGTGGTAAACCAGTTTTAAACCAGTTTGCAAAGTTACCAGTTAACCTAGATCACCCTTGTAGAAGCATTCTGGAAGTCACTGGACTTGTGTTAAATGAGACCTTAAGGAACATGAATCTGAGGGCTAGCGGTGTAGCTCAGTCCATAGGGTGCCTGCTGTGTATGCATGAAGCCTGGGGTTCACTATCCCAGCACCACACAAGCCATGTGTCTCATTCCTGTCATCCCACCACATGGGAGCTGGAAGCAGGAGGATCAGGGCTGGGGGGTGGTTCAGTATGATCTTGAGGACTCAAGTTCAGATCCCTAGGACCCACGGAAATCCAGATGTGGTCACATCTGTCTACAATCTCAGCTTTCCTATGGCAAGACAGGAGGCAGGGCAGAAGAATCCCCCAGAAGCCCATAGGCCAGCTAACATGGCTTGCGCAGCAACAAACAAGGTGGAAGGCAGGATTGACATCCAAGCGTGTCCTCTGACCCACCTGCACTCTGTGACATACCCATGAGCACACCCACCCACATAGACACACAAAAGACTTTTTTTTTCACATGGGAAAAGTATACCCAGAGAGGCAAAGTGACCTGCCCAGAGTCACACAGTGGAACTGAATACGGACCTCATGAATTTCCTCTACTTTCTCTCTTGCCCCTCTTCTAAGATCCCAGGGGAAAAATACAGAGTCAGGCTAGAAGAGAGGAAACCAGGACCTTCCTCCGCAGTGAGATGAGGCAGCGGGGAACCAGTGAGATCCACAGTCAGTTCCAGGACAGGGAATGAGGCTGTTTGCTGCACACAAAATTTTGGATGAAGATTTCAAACTGCACCAGTTTAAAAACTTAGTGCATTCCCAGAACGTTACATAGTTATTTATGTCTGTTTTATAATAAGGCACTGTCTTTAGAATGTTAAGTATGTTCTAAAGGGGCTGTAAAGAGGGCTCAGCGCTTATGAGCACTTGTTGCTCTTGCAGAGGACCTGTGGTTTAGTTCCCAGAATCCACTTGGTAGTTTATAACTGCCTGTAACGCTAGCCCCAAGAGATCTGACACCCTTTTCTGGCCTCTTTGCATATTGCACACATGTACAGTATATATAATTTTTTAAATAAAGATTTTTTAATGTTAAGTATATTCTATACCAAAAATATGAATTAGTAAGGGGCCTCTAGAGAACAGAACTAATGGGATAGATATACAGGTAGATAGATGGATGGATGGATGGATGCATGGATGCATGGGTGCATGGATGGATGCAAAGATATAAACAGGGATAGGTAGATAGATGATGGCTGAATGAATAGATAGACAGGAAGATATAGACAGGTAATGGGTAGATGGATGAATATATGATAGATAGATAGATAGATAGATAGATAGATAGATAGATAGATAGTAGATAGATGATAGGTAGATAGACTGACAGGTAGAGGCAGATCCCTAGAGTTCATTTATGGCCCAACCTGCCTGAACTGATGAACTCCAGGTCCAGTGAGAAACCCCATCTCAAAAAAATAAGATGTCAGACCAGAGACATGGCTCAGAAGTAGTAGTACTTACCACCAAGCCAGATAACTAAATTTGATCCCTAGGACCCACATGATAGAGAGAACCAACTCCTACAAGCTGTCCTCTGACTGCTATACACACAGTGGCATATGCATGCTTATGCACACACAGTCACACACACACACACACACACACACAAATAGACACAATTTTTAAAAAAGATGGAAAGCTATAAAGGAAGACATCCCAACTTGACCTCTGACCTCTACATCATGCACATGTGCTCACACCCACAAGAACACATACATATCACACACACACACACACACACACACACACACACACACACACACAGAAATAATTTTACATGCAAACTAGAGGATACAGTGTAGAGACAACACACAGAACAGTTTCTGACATGGCATCCCCAGGAGAAACAGCGCCCCTTCACATGAGTGAACCTCCCACAGTGTGAGGCGGCAGTAAAAGCAGAGGAAGAAGCTCCATGGCCGGGTCCTCCCCAGTGGGTCTCCTGGGCATGAACCCCACCCCTCAGAATCTTCCCCTCTTCCGCAGGGCCTTATTCTCTGATCTTCCTCTACACCGGCTTGTCCAGGCCCAGCAAAGGCATCCCCAGGTTTCAAGCCACCGCGTTTCTCAATGACCAGGCCTTCTTCCACTATGACAGCAACAGCAGGAAGGCGGAGCCCGTGGGGCCTTGGAGCCAGGTAGAAGGAATGGAGGACTGGGAGAAGGAGAGCCAGCTTCAGAGGGCCAGGGAGGAGATCTTCCTCGTGACCCTGAAAGACATCATGGACTATTACAAGGACAGTGCAGGTCAGTGAGATATTACAGACCAATGAGGTGGAGTGCTTTACCTGAGCAGCCCCATGAATATGACTGGAAAAGATTCCCCAGGCTGGAACTAGTCACACACACACACACACACACACACACACACACACACACACACACAGGAGGAGCAGTAAGCACAGATAGCCATGCACAGGTTCACCCACAACACCTCCCATCCTCCGTACTCACATTGACCTCCTCCTTCCCCATGGCTTCTTTTATTTTCACTCCAGACCTCAGCCCCTAAAAGAAGTGGTATCAGAGTCACTTCTTACCCAGGGACACTGACCTTTCAACTCCATGTTCCTGCCCACTTGAGAAAGTATCAGATTCAACACTATCCAGGTGGAGAACAATAGAGGAACATCCCAGCACTCTGTGGGCTCTGAGTGTGCATGCACACTTACATGCACTTACACCAAACACACACACACACACACACACACACACACACACACACACACACACACACCACAATTATCTAATTATTAAGAAAGAAGGTAACAGTAACTTACATTTACTGAGTACTTGCTCTGTGCTAGCCTCAGGTATGATCACATTTAATGCTCAAAATAACATCTTCAAAGATTATTATTACTGTTGTCATTTCAAAGATTTTTTTAAGTGTTTCACTTAAGCTTAATTATATTTCATAGTTCACTTAACAAGGTAGGTGGGTGGACCAGGGGAAGATCTGGAATTTAAACCCAGACAGCTTAAGAGCTTTTTTTGAGCCTGTGCCAACAGCACCACTCAGGACTGGGTAAACATCCGCTGTTGTAATCAGACTGACCTGTGCTAGGCAGGTCACTTTGTGTTCATAGGCAAGGGGATTAAGGCTTTAGAGGTTTGGAGTAAACACCAGGAATGGTGGCTTATCAGTAATCTCAGCATCCAGAAAGCAAAGACAGGTAGATTGCCATGAGTTTGTGGCAGCCCAGGCTACGTAATGAGATCCAAGCCAGCCTGGGTTACAAAGTGAGACCTTGTCCCAAAAATAAACAAACAATAAATAAGATACTAACCACTGAAAAGAGGGAAGTGATCCAATTATGTAAAGAGTAATGATTTAAATGCAAAATAGAAAGTGGCATGTAGAAATTCCTATAATCTATAAGAAACCACAAATAATTCCTATTTAACGTGGAAATGCAGTTCAGTGTGACTATGTTTAATTCTGAAGAATTCACCATCCACTAAAACACATAAGTTTGTTAGATGAGACGATGAAAAAGACTTGAAATCTGAGTGCTTGCCTAGCACACCAGAGGTCCTGGGTTCAATCCCCAGCACCACATAAAACTGGGTATGGTGTCACACACCTGTAAACCCAGCACTAGTGAAATGAAGACAAGAGGGTCAGGAGTTCAAAGTCACCCAGAGTATCTGACACTGTTAGAAAGAAATAGACTTGGAATCTGTCCATAATCATGAAATTCTCCAAGTATAAAGAATGCATTTCCTCTGAGAGAGGCCTGAAACACCCAGCCAAATACAGTTTCTTCCTCTGCTGTGTGCCTGGCTAGTAACCTGTAAATGGACATTTCTCTCCCACCTGCCAATTCCCAAATAACCACTCAGAGGGTTATACTAATTACAGAATGCTTGGCCATTAGCTCAGGCTTATTATTAACTAGCTCTTTTTACATTTGAATTAACCCATTTCTATTCATTTATGTATTGCCATATGGTCTGTGGCATTACTGGTCCTCTGGCATCTTGTTTCTTGGGTGGTTCACTGGCATCTCTCTTGCTCCATCCTTCTCCATCCCCTCCTTAGTTTGTTTTTTCTGCCTAACCTTATCCTGCCTGGCTACTGGCCAAACAGATTCTTTATTAACCAATGAGAGTAATACATATTCACAGCGTACAGAAGGATCATCCCACAGCAGTAACCTGTTTGCCAAGATAAAGAATTGAGTGTTTAGATTCCCAAGCATGTAGGAATGAAAGTTGCTCAGCTGGAGTTGGCACCCATCTGACTGAATCCCTGTGGGGTCGGGGAGGCTTCAGGGTCTCACACCTTCCAGGGAATGTTCGGTTGTGAGCTATTGAATAACAGAAGCAATGGAGCATTCTGGAGGTATGCCTACGATGGACAGGATTTCATCGAATTCAACAAAGAAATCCCAGCCTGGATCCCCTTAGTCCCAGCAGCTGAGAACACCAAGCTGAAGTGGGAGGCAGAAAAAGTCTACACACAGCAAGCCAAGGCATACCTAGAGGAGGAGTGCCCCACAATGCTGAAGAGGTACCTGAACTACAGCAGATCTCATCTGGACCAAAAAGGTATGCACTGCTTTTATGATCTGCTCCAAGTACTAAACTGAAAACCAAGGTGATCTCAGGCTCAGGGGACCATGGCAGGTTGTCCCATCAATCCCTATTAGTCCCTTACTCCCTCAGCTTTCATCTACTAGGATTCGTTCCTTCTGAAGACATGATGTGAGAGCCAAAACGAATGTTCATCAAAAAAGTGGAAAGAACTAGGGGTTACAGCTCAGTTTTAGAGCACCTGCTTAGACTCCCCCAATGAGAGGCTGGGATGTGACTCAGTGGTAGAGCACCTGCCTAGAATCCCCCAGTGAGGGGCTGGGGTATGGCTCAGTGGTAGAGTACCTGCTTAGAATCCCCCAGTGAGGGGCTGGGGTGTGGCTCAGTGGTAGAGCACCTACCTAGCATGTACAAGAGTCTGGATTCAATCTTAAATACATACACACACACACACACACACACATACACACACACATACACACACACACACACACACACACAAGTCAGGAACAAAACTGGCTTAATTGCAAGGTTCCCTAAATAATCCTTGCTTTGCAGCACATGCTGTAATCCCAGCACTCAGAAGGTTAAGGGTAGAGAGCATTGCCATGAGTTCAGGGCCTGCCTCCATGACAAGTACCAGGAGAGCTATACCCTGTCTCTGAAAGGGGTGGGAGAGATGGAGAAAGAAAGAACTGGGATTCAGCTTCAGTTGGCACTCAAATTCCACATTTCAGATTCCAAACTCCATAGCAGTTCCTCGATACAGTGATGCCTCTCATCTTGTTTGTAGTGAGGAGGTAGGTGTGTTAAACGTCTGGCTAGGAAGGAAGAACAAACAGGAGCAGAATCAAGTGCCACACACTGAAACATCACTGGAGAAAAGGGGAAATGACTATTTAGAATATGAAACAGCTTAATGGACAGAGATGTGGACAGAAGGAAGGAGCTGGGCTGAGATGGGGGTGGGGCTATAAAGCACACTTAAGACACTCAGAATCTGGGCATGGTAGTACACATGCCAGTAATCCTAGCACTTGGGGCAGGAATAACACAAGTTCAGGACCAGCCTGGGCTACGCACATAGTGAGGTCCTGTCTCTATGTTTTGTTCTCTCCGTGTGTGTATGATGTATTATATATGTATGTATGCATAAATGTATGTATGAGGGTGCATGTGTGGAGATTGGAAGAGAGCCTCAGCTGTTGGTCCCCACCTTCTACCTTGTTTGAGACACCAGGCTAGCCTGCCAACCAGCTTCCAGGTATTTTCCTGTCTCTGTTACCCATCACCATATATGAGCTCTGGGGACAGAGACATGCATGACTGCATCCAACTTTTACATGTGTTCTGGAGATCCAAGCTCAGATCATCATGTTTATGCAGCCAGCCCTTTACCCACTGAGCTATCTCCCCAACCCTGTCTCAACTGACGTCGGTTGCCAGCTGAAGTCAATACACCACAACATGAGGCAGGGAGTGAGAAAGTAGCTGTGGACATATTACATAACCCATCAGGGAAGGCTTGGGGGAAGCCTCAGACCTTCCTGAGCTTCACAAAGGTCTCTTGGTGGAGTCAGATTAAATGGTCATCCAGGGAGTTAGGAATGAAAGCATGGAAGGAAAAAGTCCACCTTAAAACTCTCAACATCCACACTTGATCCCTCCACAGATCCTCCCACTGTGACAATCACCAGCCGTGCAGCCCCAGGAAGAAAAAGGACATTCAAATGCCTGGCCTATGACTTCTACCCACAAGGAATAAGTCTGCACTGGAACCGGGCCGGCAAAATGCTGGCATCCAAATCAGGAGGTGTTTTTCCCAATGGAAATGGCACCTACCTGTCCTGGGTGGAGGTGGAAGTCCCTCCTCAGGACAGAGACCCCTACTTCTGCCACATAGAACATAGTGGACTGTCCCAGTCACTCTCGGTGCAGTGGGATGATACAAAGAAAGCAAAAGCCGAAAGCAACCCAGCAACTCAGCCTCAGTAAGTTACTCTCTCTGTGTGACATGAGAGAGTTGAGCTTCAGAAGTCAATGTCACCCACAAGGTCTTCCATGGGCAGCTGTGCGACAGATAACTAGAATCCAAGGAACAGGAGTGGGGACAGAAGACTTGAACACCAAGCACTGAGTACACACTCAATGTCAAATCACCTGGCCTTGTAAAACTCCTCACCGATTAATCTGTAAGCCCTCACAACCCCTCATGCCTAGTACGGCATAGAAAGGCATTTTAACCTTGGAGATGCTATAAAAGTGTGAGTTGATTTTACCATGTGTCCTGTATAGTTGTTTTGTTTTTTGTTTTTGTTTTTTTAAAACTCTTTGGGGACCCACCACCCAGCTCCCAAATAAATACATGGAGACTTATTCTTACTTATGAATGCCTGATCTTAGCTTGGTTTGTTTCTAGCCAGCTTTTCTAACTTAATGTGTTTCTCTTCTACATTTTGCCTCTGGGCTTTTTACTTTTCTTTATTCTATACTGAATCATGAATATAATTAATCTTATCAATAAAAACCTGAGACGAGAGCAGGAGAGAAGCCACAGTCGTTTCCTTCCTCTTCCGTTCCTCCAGTCCAAAAGGGCCATTATCCTGTCTCTGCCCCGCCTTTTCACTTCCTGTTCCTCTCTGTGCAGACCTCCAGACCTCTATGGTTAACTAGTAGCTAGCTCCAGCCTCTGACTGTCCAAGCAAGCTTTATTTGTCAGAACACAAAGTATCACATAACAGTATGTCTTTCTTCCCTTCTTACTCCATGGCTGGTGGTGTGGCAGGGTGCCGGGCATCCTCCTCTCCTTCTCCTTTTCTTGCCCCTCCCTATTCTCCTTCTTCTTTTCTAACCGAGATTTCTCCTTCTATTTATTCTCTATGCCTAGCAGCCCCACATATCCCTCTCCCGCCTAGGCATATCCCTCTGTTGGCCATTCAGTGCTTTATTAGACCAATCAGGTGTTTTAGTCAGACAGAGTAACACAGCTTTACAAAGTTAAACAAATGCAACATAAAAGAATGCAACATCTCTTGGCATCATTAAACAAATATTCCATATACAAATGTAACACATCTTAAGCTAATATTCCACAATAGTCCTGCCCCCAAACATTTGTTCTCATATTCACTCAAAGATGTCTTGGCTTTATTTCTGTTGTTGTGAAAGGATAACCTGACAAAAACTATTTTAAGAGAGAAAAGGGCTGTCTGGCTTATCCTTCCAGGTCTCTGTTGTATGATGCTATTCCTGGGGAGACGTGAGCAAACATTTACTAACCCCAGTTAGGGAACCAACTACAGATCGAAGAAATGTCCCACCTGGTGAACCAATTAGTTGAGATTATTTACACGAATATGAGTAAGGGATTACTTACAGGAGCAGAAATAACTCAAAGACAGTTTCATTACCAAAGTCCACTGAAGCACGGGTGATAGCATATGAAAACTGGAAACCTTGAGCCCACTACACAACCTGCAGGCAGCTCAATAGTTTGGAGATTGTCCTTTGCAGTTAGCTCAGCTAGTCTGAGCCTCTCCCAGGCAACAAGGCTGGTCTATGCTTCTTCCAGAAAACTCATCTTGTCTGTGACTGTCTCGTGGTAGTCTTTATTACTCATGTAGGCTTGGAGAGGGCGGGGCCTAGTAAATCTAATCAGTTTCAGTGACTTCCTGAAGCTAGTGAATCCCCTGAAGAATGAAATATTTCACATTCCCTTAGCCCATCCTGTTCCTTCACCTCCCTTTTAACATTCTATGTCTTAACAAGCTTTCCTCCAAGATGAAAGTATGTAATCTTGAAAGAAATTACTAAACAGCAGTTGTAGTCCATCACTGTGGAGAAGCCAATGCAGGAACTTGAAGTAACTAGTCACATCCACAGTCAAGAGCAGAGAGAAAAATGAATTCATGCATGCCTACAACTGCTTAGTACCATCTCTACATACAGTCCAGGATCTCCTGCCTAGGGAATGGTGCCACCCACAGTGGGTAGAGAACTTCTCACCTCAATTAACATAGTCAAGATAATCTGAACAGATATACTCATAGGCCAATCCAATATGGGCAGTCCCTCATTGAGACTTTTTCTGGGTGACTCTAGGTTGTGTCAAATTGGCAATTAAAATTAATCATAAGGGCTGTCAAGGTGGCTCAGCAGGTAAAGGTATTTGCTGCCAAGCTTATGACCTGAGTTCAATCTCTAGGACCTACATGGCAGAAGGAGAAAACCAACTCCTGGGGCTGGAGAAATAGCTCAATGGTTAAGAGCACTGACTGCTCTTCTGGAGGACCTGGGTTTAATTCCCAACACCCATATAGCAGCTCACAACTGTCTGTAACTCCAGGTCCAGGGAACTCAACACCCTCACACAGACATACAAGCAGGCAAAATACCAATGCACATAAAATAAAAATAAATTATTTTTTAAAAAAAGAAAACCAACTCCTGCAACCTGCACATACATATTCTTTCTCTCTCCCTCCTTCCCTCCCTCCCTCCATGCTCTCTCTTGTGCTACCTCTCAATTTTAATCTCTTTAAATTTTTAAAAGAACTTTTTTAGATTTATTCATTTTTATTTTTATTTTATTTTGCATACATACTTATGCTGCCTGTATCTTTGTCTGAGCACCATGTGCATCCCTGGTGCCCACAGAGGTCAAGAGAAGGAATTGGATCTCATGAAACTAGAGTTATAGATGGTTGTGAATCACTCTGTCGGTGCTGGGAACTGAACTCAGGACCTCTCCGAGGGCAACAAGTGCTCTTTTTTTTTTTTTTAAACGAGAAGTTTATTAAAACAACAAGACCCTTGACTTGAAGGGAAAACTAGGATCATTTGTTCAAGAGTAATTTACCCCTACTTAAAGAGAGATTGCCCTACATCTAACAAAAAAGTTATAAAATTGTCCTTGGTTTTACAATGATAAATGAAAAACATTAAAATTCTCCAATCAAACAAGGTATGCAAGGATTTTGTTGTTGGGTTCTTTTGTTAAAACATTGAGAGCAAAATAACTTACTGGAATATAAAGGTAAGAGCTGGATGAGCATGCCACTGATGGAGAGAGGGGGATATTTTCACAGAACCAGTACTTTCCCCCAGACCATCTCCATCTGATGTCAATCAAAACAGAACATTGGCCATTTAGTTTAAAAAAGAAAAAAGCTCAAATGCTTGTGCACGTACACCAGTTACTTTATGTACAATAAAGAAATGGGGACAGGGAAATGAAAGAATAGAGAAAACTACACTGCAGTAGTCAGGATGTGGTGGAACCAAATTGCAGCTTTCTAATTGGGAATGTATTCTTGGTCTATAACAAAATTCTGGAGTAAAGTACCAGGTTCACTTTTTAGTAGACATCTCCTGTCTGCTGCTGGAACACATCAATCGTATCTTCATCCTCCACGTCCAACTGTGCAGGTGTATCTGTTTCATTGATTGGTTGCCCATCAAACCAGAATCTGATCTGCCTCATTGACAAACCCTGTCGTTCACAATAGGCTTTCATTAGTTTACTAAGTGGTGTATGCCTCTTAATCTTAAACTTAGTATGTTCGTTGTTCTCAGTCTTGACTCCTTCCTTGGGTTTCTCGTCCGCCATGGCGAGCGCTGGAGTCTCCTCATCTGCCGCGTCACAAAAGAGGCACCGGTCGGCACTGCAGCAAGTGCTCTTAACCATATCTCCAGTCCCCTAAAGAGATTTACTAAGGAAAAGAAAAAAAAAAACAAAACACCACTACAACTATGTTTTAAAAACCTTTGAGCATCGTTTACCTTGGGGTATCACATGACCTGGATCCTGGGCATCATTCAGGCAACCACTGCTGGTAGCCACAGATATAGCCATAGCCCTGATAACTGTGGCAGTCAAAAAATCTGCACACTCGAGGCAAGCAGATCTCTATGAGTTTGGGGACAGATTGGTCTACACAGTGAGTTCCAGGCCAGCCAAGGCTACATAGTAAGACCCTCCCTCAAAAAAGAAAAGAAAAGGAATCTACATAAATAGACTTAGAGGCTGGACCCCCTTGCAGCCAAGAAAGGCTAGATTCATTCTTAAGGTGCCTCTCAGTCTTCTTTTCACGGATCCGGGTGAAGCCACACACCGGTGCCACCGACACACCGCGACAACATTTTATTATTTAAAATTATTTTAAATTTAAATATAATTTATCATATTCTCCCCATCCCCCAAGTCCTTCCAGATCCTTTACCCCTCCTTACCCACCCAACTTCGAGTTCTTTCACAAAAAAACAAACAAAACCCTATAAAACAAAGCCCCCCAAACGAAGAAAATAAAATAAAACACCACCCCAAAGCAAAACAGAAACAAAAAAACAAAACCCACCAAACTGTGACCAAACAAAAGCATACAAAAAATTGTGGAGTACATTATATGTTGGTCAACTACTCCCGAACTCCTGAACATGAGACCTGGCCTGGAGTGGTTGGTGTACCCATTGTCACTCTATTGAAGAAAACTGATTTCCCTCTCTTAGCAGGTATAAATGACACTTCAGTTGTTAACCTTTCACTCTAGTGGCCAGGTTTTATTCATTCAT